>NC_050456.1:80423294-80570794 GCF_903995425.1 Onychomys torridus | reverse complement strand
TGTCTTTCACTCATTTCCAACTATAATCTTTTCTTTTGAAACAAGGTCTCATGCATTCCACACTGGCTTCAACCTGCTATGTAGCCCAAGGACAACTTTTAACTTCTGATTCTCTTGCCTCCACCTTCTGAGTGCAGGAAGTACAGACACATGCCTTCACATCCAGTTTATCAGGTGCTGGGAACAGAACCCAGGACATACATGCTAGACAAGAAGTCTGCCAGCTGAGTTACACCCCCAGCTCCACAATTAACTTCCTAGGATAGTTGAGAAATTCCTGTGTTGTTTGACCCAAACACATCAACAGAATGGTTAGGTCTTCCTTTTGTTGGTCTGTGTGTGTTTGTGTGCACATGTGTGCACATGCACTTGAGAGTCCATACACCTTTAATCCCAGACAGAGATCAAGACCAGGTATATTCCAGTTTGGTTCCCCACCTTGTTTTCTAAAACAGGGTCCCACTAAACCTGAAGCTCACCAATTGACTAGACTGGCCAGCTAGCAAGTGCCTAGGATCCTCTTGTCTCGTTTCTAGTACCTGCTTTAGAGGCATATGACTCCAAACCCAGCTTTTTATATGGGTTCTGGGGACCTAAACTCAGGTCGCCATGCCTGCATAGCAAGTGCCTTACCCACCGAGCCCTCTCCCAGCCCTCTATCGACTGAAGGATGTCACAAGGACATTACCGAGACACACACGGACAATACTATGAACAGAGAAAGCTCAGAGACCTCCAGGCCTGCAACAAACAAGGAGCCGTGGAGGGCAGCTAACCATCACCTCTGTGTCCCTCAGGTGTGTATGGGTGAGAGGTGACACTGACTCAGCTAGTTCTTGGAGGCTTCAGAGGCCTGACAGTTGTCCCTACCACATTCATTGTCCCTATCACCGCATCACATGGTCCCTAGAGTACAATGGTGAGGCAAGGGTGGAGTGGTCTAGGGAAACCTCTGGTCCACAAAGAGGAAGTAGGGTTGCAGACAGACCACACTGGAAGAGTCTGGCCCACACCCTCTCTGAAATCAATAAGATCTCCTTTAACTGCCAGGCACTGTGGTGCTGTGGCTTGCCGGTCCTTTCTCTTAGGATGAGTATGGGTACCACCATCACAAGGCTGGCCTAATCTAACGGCCACTTCCTGCTTGTACAACCTCAGGTGACACCCCCGCCTGTCCCTTTGACCTCATTTTCCTAGCTACTGCTTGTGGGCAACCAGGGCTCAGGCCTCAGACTTGGATCTTGGCCTCATCCCTCCCAGTGTGGTCCCTATCCCCTAGTCCCAAATTCAATTTGTATAGCTTAACTGCCTGCCATGTACTCCACTCAAATGTCATGGTGAAGGTACCAAAGTTGGGCTCCAGGGCACGGAGGCAGGAGTCGACACTGTCAAGCTTCACTAAGAGCTGATGAGAATGTTGGTTCTGTGTTGAGTTGTAAGTCCCTATTCTAAGTACCCAGTAATTATTTTTTCTGCAAATGAGCAAAAGCAGGTGTGGGCCACGGACCTCTGAATGGCAGGAAGAGCCTCTGGAGGACTGGCAGCCTAAAGCAGAGTTGTCTTGCCAGGCAGCTGCTTCTCTGGGAGCTGGTGGCACTGCTCTCAAAGTAGCTGGCTGTTTGGGACACTTTACTATCACTCTGAGAATATCTGACTCCTAATCCAGTCCCAACTACTCTACACAACTCCACCCGTCTTGAAGGCATCCCAAGCAAGATCCTGAAGCCATTCTCACGCATGATGGGAAGAGGGATGTCTCCGCAGAAATTCAGCAAGCCAGTGATGTCTGCGCTAGGTCCTCTGCATATACATTAGGGTTGTGCAGCTTGTTCTTGTGGGACTCCTAACAGTGGGGGTAGAGCTGTCTCTGACTCATTTGCCTGCTCTTGGGACCCTTTTCCTCGTACCCAGTTGCCTCGCACAGCCTTGGTATGAGGTTTGGGCCTGGTGCTAGTGTAACTTGTCATGCATGTTGGGTTGATATCCCCAGAAGGCCTGCTCTTTTCTGAAGGGAAATGGAGAAGTAGATATGGGGGAGAAGGGAAGAGGGGGGGCTAGCAGGGTGGAGGGAGAGGAAACTGTGATCAGGTTGTAATATGAGAATAATTTTTTTTTTAAAAAAGCCAGTGGGGTTGGGGGTTTAGCTCAATGGTAGAACAGTTGCCTAGCAAGCACAAGGCCCTGGGTTCGATCCTCAGCTGGCGGATGGAAGGTGGGGGAGGGGAGCCAGTGATTGGGGGGAACTGTGAGCTGTGCTGATTGGTGTAAATAGAATCCTCCATTAACATGTCGAACATGTCCTACATCCCTCCTAGCTATATAACCAGGCTGCTCAGCTTCCTCCAGTCAATGGGGAGACATGAGATGCCCCCTGGTGCTACACTAGGCCCAGCAAAGGCTTCCTCAGAATAGTCTTTCATCTACTCCTCAGGAGTGCAGGCTGATCTGGTAACACTCATAGTGGTACCAGGGAAGACAGCAGCGCAGAGTTGGAAGGCGATGGATGACAGACCCAGGCCCATCACTAGAAGAGGTCTTGAAGGCCAAGGGTCTCAACACCCAAGGGTTAGGAGCTCTAATGCTACCTTGCACTGCCTGCCTCTACCACCAGCTACTGCTCAGTTGAGAGTTTGGGTGCTGGGTTGCAGGCAGTAAAAAGCCAGATTCCTCTAACAGCTGGAGATGTCAGTCTCTGGCTCCTGAGGCCTGGACGCATGCACCTCTAGTTCCCAGGGCTTCAAGCCACAAGCTTGAGTCTACCAGTCCATCAGGTTTCAGCACTCATTAGCCAAGGGTTACTAATGCTAGAACTACTCATCTACTCTGATTTCCGTGAAGTAAAATGACCCTAGCTAGATAAGAGGTTAACAGCAATGGCCAAGGTCCCCCTGATTAAACAGGAGCCAGCTTCTCCTAAATGACATGTAGACATCTCGTTGGCAAACTTGGATGTCAACAGGACACAGAAGATGCTCTCAGTGTCCACACAGGTATACATGGTCCTGACCTCCTTGCCCAGGTTGAATGACCCACACCACAAGGACAAAGTTACATATAACATCTTCATGGGATGCTGCTGTGTGGAGTTATTTTTCTTTATAAGGCAAGGTTGATATGCCCAAAAAACAGATGTGATATACATGTTATGAATCTATAAAGTCAATGTTCAAGAAGCCCTCAGCAGAGACCTTTCCAGCACCCACACTTCCCCTGTTCCAGCACACATTCTACGAATGAGGTTATTTTTGTTGTTGTTGTTGTTTTGTGGAGCTGAGGATCGAACCCAGGGCTTTGCGCTTGGTAGGCAAACGCTCTACCACTGAGCTAAACCCCCAACCCCGAATAAGGTTATTGTGCAGGTCTTTTTCTGGCCAATTTATGTCTGGGTTTTGTCTTCTGGTACTAGGCACATCTTCAGTCTTGCTTTATTATTTATTTTATGGCCTTGTTGAATGTCATACTGAAACACGGGGGTTTTTTTGGGGGGGAGGGCTTTTTGAGACAGGATTTCTCTGTGCAACAGGCGTGGCTGTCCAGGAACTTGCTTTGTAGACCAAGCTAGCAAACTCAGAGACCTGCCTGCCTCTGCCTCCCCAGTGCAGGGACTAAAGGCGTGCATCACACCTCCTCTAGCTTCAAGACAGTTTTTACACTCAGGATTGCATCATCCTTGGCTTCTCTAGTCTTGTAGACATTTCTGGTTCCTGAAGTTATACACACTGCTACAGGGTGGTCCCTGCCAGGGCCATTGTGCACATAATTCTCTGGGACAGACCCAGAAGTAGTTCTTCCAATCCATTGAGAGCAGTCCTTTACCAACCCAAGGTGGCGTCTCAGCCTTTAGCGGCAACCTTCTTCCCTTTCGACTGGTTGCCATGAAGATGGCATTCCGGCCTACTCACCAGGCATTCTCGGTTCCTGTCTTACACTCAGCTATCTTTCATGGTTGACATCCTGTTGCTCATCTCTATACCAAACCATTTACAAACGTAGCTAACACTCCAGCTCAAACTGTCTCCCCCAACACCCTCAACCAAGAAGATGGAGACGGAATCCAATTTCACACAAGACAGACAAGTGTTCTACCACTGAGACACATCCTATTATATCATCTTTTAATAAACAGAAATTTCTAGCTTTGATTAAGAGTTGAAATTACCAAACTTCCCCTCATAGTCAGCATATTTTGGTGTCAGGAAACCACCCCTGGTATTCCCCATGACCTCAAGTGGGGGGGGGGGGGAACGGGACACCTTGTCTTCGCATATTAGGTTCCCTTGGGTGGCAACCCAGGAATCAGATGGCATGTCCTTGCTGATTTCAGAGCAGGGCCCACTGTCCACCTGCTGGCCTCCAATGTGCCCACGGGTGGCCAGATCTTTAGTGTTTGTGTCAAGTATTAGATTTTCCTGACCTTAAGATCAGGTTGGGGGTGTTAGGGACAATGTGACCGCTCTTCCTCAAAGTCAGGGAGGACAGAGTGTCAGTCAGGTGGCCCATAACACCCAATCTGTTAGGCTGCAGGTAAGGACCCTGGAGCACTATACATCATCTGTTTGTGAGCTTGACCTAGGACTTCAGGGTCCACCGAGGATGTGGTCAACTGACACGTGGCTTCATTCTACTTGACTGTGTGGGAGCTCAGGACACAGAACAGTGAGACCACCAATGTGAGCTATTTCAAGCCCTTATGTGTGGAAAAACTGGTATTGAAGTCCTTCCCAAGTGACAATGTCTGACAACTTGACCAAGGATGGGTCCCATGGTTGAGCCCCCAACAGGCTCTTTCCTTGACATGGCCCTCAGACCCTTGAGTCCCACAGAGAGAGACAGTGCATTCATGTACACGGAATTCTGACTGGAAATGTTTCACTCTGCAGAGCAAACAGAGAAGTGACAGCTGGGAGCACTGATCTGCATTTGGATTTTTTTTTTTTCCCTGAGACAGGGTTGCTCTGTGTAGTCCTGGCTGTCTGGAACTCGCTCTGTAGGCCATACTGGCCTCAAACTTACTGAGATCCCTCTGCCTCTGCCTCTCAGGTGCTGGGATTAAAGACGTTCACCACCACCAGCTACATTTAGATTTTTTTTTAAGGTCAAGTTCCAAAGGGCCACTGGAAATCCTATAGCAGGGCAGTTTTCAGCAGCAGGGAGCATAAGTGGAGTTCTTTATAGCCCAACTCAAGGCCAGAAGGTACAGCAAAGGCCTGGCAGCAGGCAGGAGGGTCCAGCGACTCAAGGAGCTACGTCAGAAAAGTTAGGAAGGACCCGTTAGACACTGGTCCTCCAGAAGTGTGCGAGGAACAGTCACTGGGACAGAGCAGCATGGTATCCCCTCCAGGACCAGAGGCCACCTGCACCAGAACTGTCACCCAGACATGACACTTACTACACGACACTAAGCAAGCAGGAAAACCCCAAGACAATGTTCTAGTTGAGCGTCCAAGGTGTCCAGAGTCTGGTAGTGGCCTCAGGCCTGAGCTACCAGGAGGCTAGAGGTTGCCTAGTGGGACCTACCACCTGTCCAGTGTCTGGTCAGAGTTTAGAACTGGGGCTAGGAAGGAAGGCAGGGCTAGAGACCACGGGACCAGCCTGAGCCCGCTGGCTGAGAAGCCTGGGCTAGGAGAGCCATCCCACCAGGCTGTGGGCACATCCTGGACACAGGCTGCTTTGTGAGGCCTGAGCCTGCCCGACAGCCTTCAGAACAAAGGTCCTCTGTCTACACTGCAGCTTCCTCCTCCTCTCCCCCAGGCAGAGCCCCCCGGCCCCATCCAGCTCCCCACCACACACACACCAGGCACAGCCATGGCCCAGTACAAGAGGCTCTGCTGCAGGAGGCGTCCAGCCAGAGTCTAAGGAGGCGCAGGGAAACAACCAGGGCCATTCCACTCAGGGGAGGCCCAATACTGCCTGCACTGTGGGGCATGTGTGATCCCAGCACAGTGCCAACCATGCACCACGAACATCCCAGTGTCCCAAGAGGAAGTTAAAGGGACAGTGGAAGAGGGCAGCAGCCTGGTGTCCCCAAAGACAGCTCTACCATGTATAAACAGGTCCCCTCCAAACTTCTCAGGAGGACCAGCCTATGGTGACTCCAAACTGTAGGCAAAAAGGGCCCTGGTCCTAGGAAGAAAACATGGCCTGGACCTCTGCTTCCATGCCAGCCCCAGTCTGCTCCTCTGAGACCCTACAAAGCCCTCTACACAGGTGGGCACATCTTGAGGTCCTCAGTGACCAGGAGCCAGAATCCAAATCAATCCAGGCAGAGCACTAGCCACCCTGGCCAGCTCCTGCCGACACTGATTCTGTAGCTGATGCAGCACTTTCGTCAGACAGGCCTCCTGGGCGCTCAGTGTCCTGATCACCTCGGCTGCCTGTAGGCCTTGGGGCCTTGGTGACTCCTCCTTACATCTCACCAGTCGATGGGGTCTTTGTGGCTGGACAGGGTTACTGGATGGCTCCCAGGACCCCTGCAGGGCGACCAACTCCTGTTCCACAGCCTCCTGCAAGGCCTTCTTTGTGGTGCTCCACTCTGGCCCCTGACCTAGGCCTCCAATCTGCATAAGAGAAGATACAGAGGCTCCTGAGCCAAGGGCAGCTCTGTTCCCAGGATGACAAGTCCAGGTGCTCCCCATAACCTTGCAACTCCAGAGCTCTAAGACAAGGTATTAGCCCATGTATCATTTCCACCATAGAAAGCCAGGCTGCGCCGGAACCAGCACAAAAGGCCTGGCCAGCCCATAAATGTCTCACCCTCACAAAGGCCCTGAAACCCATGCCAGCAGCAGCTGGGACACAGGGACCCAACACTCAGGGCATTAGGATCCCTAACCTCAGCCTCCAGGGCTCCTATCTCAGGCCTGCTAGCTGCAGGACCGCTGGGCAGTTTCTAGCCCACCATGTGCCTTAAGGCCCTTCAGAACTCAAAGGAAGACTTCCCAAGGACACCCACTACTCCAGGGGTCAGTGCAGCGGCCCCACCCCACCCCGTTCCACCTTTCCCCTTCCCACTGCTGTCCAGGAGTGGAGCACATGACTTGGCCTGACCCGAGGGACACAGGGTGCTACCTCTAACCGTTAGGGCAGTCCCTATCCAAAGACCCTGTGGACAGCAGGTCTGGGGTGAAGACCACATTGATGAGGGCTTCCCAGCCACTAACCCACCCCAAAGACCCAAGAAAGCTACCTTGAGTCCTGGGTGCTGTGCTGAATGGACTCTGCCCTCACTGTTCTAAAAAAGTATATGACCCAGGATAAAAGCAGGCCTCACTCCTGGGGTAGTAGTTGCTGTAGGAGAGGGGAGGAGACCTCTGGCTCAACCACAGCCTCCTCAGTCTGTGGCATGCCAGCCTCACTAGGATGGATAGTGTGGAAATACAGAGGATGCCCCTGACTTTCGAGGAGACCTCCGAGGAAGAGCTTAAGGGCGGCCTGCCTGCAGCTAACAATAAAATGCTTCCCAAAAGGTGAACTGATAGATACAGCAGTGAATGGTGTATGCTACCAGGCATGGCTGGGGAGGACCACTGGGCAGGGGCTATGTGGCTGACCAATGGGCAGTGTGCATGGAATGGGGATACAAGGACAGGCAATTCTGCACAGGGTTGCCTACCTCTCTGTGGGAAACCCTGGACAAAGTCTGAAAGTGGCAGTGAAGGATAGCAGGATCCCTTCCCTGCAACCCCCTGCTGCTGGAATTTGCTGTCCAAGTGTATCACCATCAAATTTAATCCAAATGAGTAGAGCAATTCATCTAGAAACTTAGTCAAATGGTTAACCCAGCCCTCCCCGCAAAACAGCCGGGGGGGGGGGGGGGGCAGTAAGAGGCAGGGCTGGAGGAAGGGTTGGGAAGAGTGGGTGAATCAGCTGCCTAGGAGCTCACCTGGGCTTCCCACGCCGCCCGCCGGGTCTCAGTCACCTCCTGTAGCACCTCCTGCAGGGCCTGCAAGTCTTGCTTCACCAACTCCAGCTCACTAAGCCCACGTTCAGAGATCATGGGGAAGACTGTGGGCCGTGAGGTCACAGCAGGACTCTCTGACGAACAGGCATCCAGAACTGTATCCTGCAGAGACCCCAGTGAGGTGGTCAGGGACAAGCACAGGTTTCAAGTGGGGACAGAAGATGCAGGGGTTAATGGGGCAGTGGTAGCATTCCCAGGTCCTACTGTGGACAGGGCGGCTCCTTAGCATGCAGAGAAGCACAAAACCCAGATCTCTGGGAGAACTAGGAGTAAGGGCCAGCAATATGAGGCCTCCACTGAGGACCAGCAGATGTCCTGAGCAGAGCATCCCTTAGAGTCCTCCAAACTCTACCACCAATGAGCCTGGGCAGGGCTGGGGGGGGGGAGCGCGGGGGGGGGGGGGACCTTCCTCACCATCCACTGCCAGAAGACCAGCTCACAGCGCCGCCACTCCAGAGCTGCCCCCAGGCGCATGTTCTCGATCTCCAATGCCTGCAGAAGCTAGAGAAAAAGACACAGCTGGGCCAGACTGCCCACTGACCACCTCCTGAGCCAAGCTCTTGTCCAGGGCGCAATATTCCACTGACTAGAGGCTGTCCCAAAGGCTGCTTAAGTGAGAAGGCTCAAGACTAGGGAGACCTCTGAGCCATCCCATGTAATTTTGGGAACCCCCAAAGGTAAGGAAGAGTTTTTAAGTGATAGGGATTTGTGTATAGGACAGGGGCATGGGACAGAGATGAGATATGCATGAAAGGGAAGGACAGGGCCAGACCAGAAGATAACCTCTGTCTTCCCTCACCAGAGGAAAGCCCGCTAGTCTTTCACTAACAGTTGTGTGTCAGAGACAGAGCAATCCCCATACTCTGACCTCTCCTTCCTATGGAGCATCCACTGACTGACTTCGAGCCAGAAACCACTACCTCCTTGTCTCCCTCCCTTCTAAACACAGATCATCCAACACACCTGACCCTCCTAGAAGACAAAATGCTTAGTAATCTGTAAATTGAGGGTGCTACTGGATGCCCCGCAGGTGCCATGCCTAGTCAGAGGCCCAACCCACACAGAACATAAGTGCGCTACTCTTATCACCTGTATGGGGGACCCAGAGAGAGGACCCCTACAGAAGGCAGCACATGCCAAGCCCTCTGGACCTAAGACCCCACCCCACCCTGGCTCCACAGAGAATGCAAGAAGTCCATGACCTGAGAAACTGGGGAGAGACCTGAATGCTAGCCAAGGCCAGTCCAACGGGACAAGCACAACAGAGAAAGGGCACCAGAGCCCCCACTTAGCCATGGGAAGAGGTGGGAGAGTGGTGAGAGATGTAAAGAGCCAGATCAGGGTGAGGGGGGCACAAGGGTGGACCACAGGCCAACCACCCAGCATCAAAGGGCAAAGATCCAACCACAGGCAAAAGGCACCTAAACATACCATTAAAAGGGCAGATAAGGCAGACTCTAAGAACAGTCCCCAGGAGGCTCAGTGCCCCTAGACTGTGAGGTGTGGGTGTGATGGAAGAGCAAATAAGGCCCTTCACCTTCCCCATGGCTCCACCCTCAATTCTGCATTCTCCTGACGCAGCCCTCTCCCTGAAGCTCCTCCCCAGCAGGAACAAGGATACAGAGGGTGCAAACAGAAGGCCCTGGACTCCACAGCGACCAAGGGAACTGACTAGTGATGCAGCAACATGCCTGGCTGGCTGCTAATACCCCAGGCATACAACATTCCAGAAACTTCTGGGACCTGTCTGTGGGTGGACCAGATCCAGGTTTTAGCCGGCACCCCAACAAACACATGGAGAGAAGCTGAGCTGTGGCCTTGGTCCACCTAATCACTGCTGTCCAGTCCTGTATCAGCAGTGGCCAGCTTCTGAGACACCCCTAGAGTGGCCCCACAGCAAAGTCCTAGACAGTGCTAGACTGAGCATGGCAGGCCTTTGCTATGATCCAAGGGGGTCAGATCCAAAACAGCAGGATCTCCATGACACAGGATAGTAACAGGATATCCAAGAGGAGCCCCAGTGAGAGCCCACTATCAATGGCTAGCAGAAACTCCAGGCAATGAGCACTTGCAAGTAAAGATGAATGGACTAAAGGGTCAACTGTGTGACTCAATGGATCATACCACAGCTTCCACGATAAGATTTTTTTTTCTTCTTTTTTGTTTTCATTTTGTTTTGTTAGTTTGGTTGGTTTGGTTTTTGGTTTTTCTTTTACATTGGTTTTGATATGGCAGGGAGGTTGCAAGGGCAGAGGGCAGATTTGAAGGAAGATCAGTGGGAACAGAATGCATGATGGGAAATCCACAAAGAATAAAAGTAAAAAAAATAAAATAAAAGGGGGTCAGAGCCAGGGGTACATAAGGACCCTCAAACGTTGCCTCAGCACCTCAAGGCCTGGCCCTAGCAGGCTGGGTCCAGGCCAGGATTTATCCAGGGACACAGGTCCAGCTGGCACTAATGGCCAGACACTTAACCAGGTGGGTACCCTTGGTTCATAGCAGGGCATAACAAATCACCCAGAGCACAGAGGCCCAGATCTGGAATCTGCCAACTAGCCTTGTCATATGAGCCTGGGAAGACAACAGAAACCATGGAAACCAGCATTCTAGCTATCTGTCCCTCACCCCATGATCCTCCAGTCCCACATGCCCAGCCATAGGACAGGCCTTTGATAAGGTGGAGGAGTCCAGTCTTGGGCTGCAGAAGGAGAGGCAAAGAAGGGAGCTGGGCCTGGAAGAAGGGGTCATCCAACCTGAGCTCCAGCTCAGCTGCAATACATGCCCAATGCCAACGGCCAGCCAACCACTCGGGATGGTCTATAGTCCAGCTCCTAAGTGATGACCAGTGCTGGACCTGTCCTGTAAACCTCAGAGATAAGCTGACCAGAAGGAAGAAACCAGTGATAGATGGTTTCTATGTGGGAGGAACTGAATATCCTGGGAGAAGCTGGGGATGGGGCCAACACTGACACCCTTCTCAGCCTCAGACAGAAAGCAATGTCTGCCTGAGGCCACTTCATCACTGGGTCTCATGGCCTGCTATCCTCCAGGTCTGTGTTAAGATTTAGGTCTATTTGGAAACATCAGGAGCCCACTGCCTAGGGCAGCCATGCTTGGAAAGAACCAAATGTCCCCTGGGCAACAGAGCAGGTCTGAGGCCTACAAATATCCAGGGCCTGTACATCAGGATCTACCTTAGCAGACTTCCCCACACAGACGCCTGAGTACAGCCCCAGGCTCTGAAAAGCAGCTGTCCCCACTCACACTCAGCCTTTAAACACCCCAGATACAACAGGGAGAGCTGGTAGCTCATTTCAGACCTGAGATCTCTGTTCCCCCAATCCAGTGGTCCCCTCCTGAACACCATATCCCTCCAACCCTGACCACGCTGGACAAATAACAGACACATACAACACCTAGTCTGCCTTCCTGGAGAGGTGGGCGAGCAACGGGACAGGGACAATCCTAAGGGACACACTGGTCACCCACAATGGCAAATACCCAGAGACACAGAAGCCAAAGCCTAACACCAACCCAGGTACTCCCCAAGAGACCACACCCCACCATGGCAGCACTCTGCCAACCCTCACCTGCTGGCTGCTCTCTGGGTCTCTGAGCATCTCTGTTTCAGCCACAGAGAGATGGCCAAGGCTCTGCTGGCTGTGACATCCGTGGGTGTACAGGTGGATCTGCAACAAGTGATGCACCCAGACTGAGGAGCCACCCCCCAGCAAGACTTCTCTTAGCTAGATACAGGCACCTTCAGAGACCACTTACAGCCACAAGGGACACAGCGTGGCTCAGGATAGTAAAGCTGGGGGTGGGGAGTTGCAGAGGGAGAGGCGCTAGACAATTTCACTGAGGGCTTCCACACCTTGCGCACCAAGACACGGGTAAAGAAGGGTCCTGCTCTGCGTGTAAAGGTGACACTTAACCTAGAGGCCAGAGTTGAGGGAAGCCCAGCAGCCCAGTGAGCCAATAGTGGTGACAGAGCTGGACCACAGGGAAAGGCAGCCTGGGGCACACAGTGAGGAGAGCCATGTGTCTGGACTACCTTGCTGACGAGGGTACACTGTTCCTGTTGACTGGAGATCAGGCGCCGCCACCTAAACCGCAGCTTTCCCATCAGCCACTCCACTAGTCGGAGATCCACTGGACTCTCTGTTTCCACATGGGGTGCAGGATGACTAGGGCTGGCCAGGGCCTCACACTAGAGAGGGGACAAGAGTCATCCCTGCTATACACCCCATCTCATCTTAAAGGAAGGACCAGGAAAAGCATAGGCTCAAGCCTCTATATCCTCGGCGGGGAAGCTGGATGAGCCCTTTTAAGGACTGCACCAAGGGCAGATAGATACCCTGTGACTTGGGACCACGGAGAAACCCGGGGTTTCTGGGCAAAGCTGGGCTGGGACACCCTCACTACACTCACCTCACACTGGGGCAACTGGTCACCCAACTGCACACGGGTCTGGGCAAGCAGTTGCTCAAGCAAGGGTCCTCGCGCCAGGAGCCAGGAGAGGGCCAGCAGCAGTTCCCGGCTTCCCTGAGAATTGCCCGCAGGAAACTCTACCAGCGCAGTCCTGGGGTAGCCTTGGGAACCCAGTGCTGACTTCACCACACGGGCTTGGGCCTCTGGAATGGGAAATCACCAGCTCACGGGGTGCCAACCTGGAGATGTCCCCTGGATCCTTCCGGGGACCTGGGAGCACCCCTAAGCTGAGAACCCGCTCAGAGTGAACAAAGGAGGCTCAGGAGGCAGGATTTCTGTGATGAGTTGGCTCAGGGTCTAGCCAGTCTCAGAGCCACAGCTAGCCAGGTGAGCAAGGGGAAAGGTAATGGAAACCGGGGCTTAAAGAAGTGGGAGGGCTAGAGCTGTCAGCGAGAGGGGGAGGGCCCGCAGGAAGGGGGCATTCAAGTTGAATAAAGAGGGGTAGGCAAAGGAGGAGCTTTAATGGGGCGGGACTTACTGAGTTAGGGCAGAACTAGGTCGACCGAGTTGGGGGAGTGGAAACAAGGGCCGTGGGGCATGGCTTACTGAGAGGACCCGGCTTACCTGGAGCAAGGTCGGTCCAAGTATTATTTGCAGCAAGCGGTGAGAGCACTCGGAAGAGAAGCTGCCAGAGCACTGGAGCCTGCAGCGAAGGAGTTTGTAATCAGCGGATATCAAGGTATCACCTACGTCGGCCCAGGACAACGCCTTCCCCGCCCCCGGCCGCCTACCCTGGGAGCCTCACCGCCTCTGGACGGTCAAACTTTGCGCGGCGGAAGATTTCGGGGCTGGGCCCAGCGGGCAGGGACCGACTCAGCGCAGCGATAGCCTCAGGCAGAGCCTTGGCTGCCCCTTCCACCCCGCGCCTCCGCCGCCCCATGCAGCCAGCACCAGGCAGTCTCGGATCGCCCGCCCGGGCAGGCCAGGATCAGCGACCAATCACGGCTTGGGCTGGGACCCGCCTTCTCCGCCCAGGTCCAATGAGCGGTGACTCTGGCGTTTGAGTGCCTACCAGTCTAGCCCGTGGGCAGGCACTTCCGGGGTCTGGGTGGGGCCTTGGATTTGCCAACTCCGCGGACTTTGGAACTCACCAATCAGCACCTCCAGTTGCCAACCTCCTAGCAACCGCCCAGGTAGCGCGGGGCTGGAGGGCGCGCATGCGCCCGAGTGTCCCCTGGAGGCGCGGAGGAAGAAGTACGGCTCCACCCAAAACACGGAGGGAGTGTCTCCGCGAAGCCGCCCAGGAGCTCGCCGCCAGGGGGCGTCAGGGACCCGCGAGGAGGAGAAACCGAGCCCTGCAAACTGGGTGGGGAGTTCCGGGGGCCACGTCGCCAGAAGTCTCCTGAGAATGCCATCCTCCCTCTCATGTACAGCCCCAGACCTCCTTGTCCCCGTTTTCATCCTTCCTCCAGCCACTGGAAGACGAGTTTTTGAGGAAAATTCTCCACTTAGATAGATAAGGGTGCGGCCATCTCCTTTAAGGTTGAACTTAGTTTCGCGCACTACCGGCTCAACCCTGGTAAACCGTGAGAAGCCTGCAAGGAAAAAGTGTGGAAGTACACAGCAGCTCCATGACAATGGCAGAAGGAACCCAGAGTCCAATCTGGTGAGCCGGGAAAGACGCCGCACCACAAGCCGACAGGAATTGTGCTCAGCAATGGGCATGAGGCTGCTACGTGGCCACAACCTTTACCAGAACAGCCTCTGTAGGGCACATTAAATGCTCCTGGGCGTGTGGAGGAGGGCTGGACCAAGGCCGGACGCTGCCTACGGGGATCGAGGGACGCGCCTGCAGGCAGCGGAAGGCTGGGCGAATTGTGGGGGCGGGAGCCTGTACGCTCCAGCCGGCACAAGCTAAGCTTTGTGCACTCGATGTCACCAGAAATAACTGAGACAGTGGACAGTACTATGTGTGCTCTACATCTCAATAAAGCCGGGAAAGAGGCAGGTGGAGAGGGAGAGGGTGCAGTACGGAAGAGGAAACTGAGATGAGAGGGAGGGGAGAGGGCTCTAGATACCTGCCACCTTAACCGCATCTACAGGATGGCCATGCCCTCCGGAAGTGCCGGACTGTCGGCCCACCTTTACCTTAACCTCCCCTGTGCTCCTGCTCCCCACTTTACTCCCTCATATGACATCTTGCTGCAGACTTTTCCTCGCTCATCTGGGTGCCTTGGGCTATCCTGCCTCGGGGTGTCCTTCCTGGGCCCTTGCCAAGCAGCTAGGGCTGCTGGTGCCAAATGGCCAAGCCCAGTTAGACTCTACCTGCTCCTGCCGCTCCGGGTCTAGGCTTCTGCACACCCTCACACTCACACTCACAGCGCACTGCAACCTTAATTAAACACAAAGACCGAGCAAGGTTGGCTATGGTGCCAAGGAACTCCTGATACACCCTTAAGGAGCCCTTTGCCTCTCAAAGCCTCTTTGCAATATTATGCACTTGCCCTACCTGATCTACTCGTTCCCACAGGCCTCAGGTTGCTGAGAGTTCACCTCAAGTATGCCCCAGTTGGGAGACATGGAGCTGGGTGCAGGGGGCTGCGATTATGAGGAAGACAGGGTCCTGGAGGGTGAGAGACAACAGGGAAAAGAGAGCTTCTGCCCTTCCCCCCCCCGCATGTCTCTTCCAGGTCCTCAGCGGGTATTGTTGGACACCCAAGACCTAGAGGTCTGTCCCAACACTCACACCCCTCCCATGAGGAAACTCTTAAGATCTCAGGTTGCCCTCTTCTGCTCCATACTGCTGTCACCTAAAGCACTATAGCCTCTACCTGTTGGGACTCCAGAATCTCCCAGTAAACCACACACACACACACACACACACACACACACACACGCAAGCAAGCAAGCACGCATGCACCCACGCACGCACGCACTTCATTATAGGCCACTTACAGGACTTACCAACAGTCTACCAGCCTCATTCCTGCAGTATGGGTGCCAAACACTAAGACAGGCAACGCCACGGGGCACTGCCTTTGTGGCCTTGTTAAGTTCAAAAGGGTCTTGGATGGCCAGTGGCATGGGGGAAGGGGAAGCTGAGGGTTGCCTGGCTCTACAAGAGTTTCCAGAAAGTCCTTTTGACTACCACAGAGCCAGCCCTCAACTTCTATTAGAGCACCAGGCCACCCATGGCATCCTGGGCAGGAGGGAGCACAAATATGGTTGTGGTATCTGTTGAGCAGCTGCAGACCATCCACCAGGGTACACTTCTGGGGACAGGGTGGGGTTGCAGGAAGTAGAAATGGAACAGGCAAGAAGTCCACACAACTCCCCCCGAAAGCATCTCAAAAAGGGAACCATACCAGCTCCCACTGATTCACCCTCCGAACTGTGGCCAGCCCCACCCACTCCCAGGCTCCATGTTCCTGCTGACCCTGTTGGCCAGGGCCTCACCCCAGGCCAGCCAGAACCACTAAGGGCTACAGGAACTTTATGGATCCTGAAGTTAGCGGTAGGCCTGAACTCCTGCTCCCCGAAAGGATAGCGGACAGCCTTGTCTGAAGCAGCAGAAAAAGCAAGAGCCCTGCATCGGGCCTGGAGTTGAGGCTCCCACTGCTGCTCCCCTCCAACACACACTGGTAGACAAGCACACAGGTCTTCCAAAAGATCAGGTTTATTAAGGGCATGAAAGAAGGGCTACTGAGAGCCCCTGCTGTCTAGGGTTAAGGCCTGGCATGTGCCTGGGCGGGTAGGGAAGGATTCCACAACCTGTAAGGAGAAACAGACAAAAGTGAGCACATCTCCAAGTGTTGTTATTCACTCCACTAGGGCTGACCCTATCATGTAGACAGGTGGACTGGGTGGGATTGGAGATGGGGCTATACCTGGGTCTACTTGAAAGTGTGGCTCTCAGCTCCACCTCGCCCAAAGCCTGAAAACAAAACAGAAACATTTAAAAAAATAGGGGATCAGTAGGTTGGGGAAGGGGGCCCAGTTGAGATGGGAGGTCTGTTAGGGAAGAGGTCCGACCACATACCTTTGGGCCCAAACATGGCTGAGTAGCAGGGATGGTTGCAGTAGGGCTTGCCTCCATGCTACAAGGAGAAGAAGATGAGGGGTCTGTCATCACAGCCCCCACTGCTCCTCCCTCTGCCCCCAGCGGTCCCTTACCTCGGCATGGCCCCCAGAGGTCAGTGTCTTCCCACATTTCTCACACTTCAGGCAGGGCCGATGCCAGTCCTTGCCCAGTGATGTCACTCGCTCAGCTGCAAAAGCACAAACCCACTGAGACACTGGGGTCCCTGCACAGCCTCTTCGGCTACACACACACCTGGGCTTCATTCTCTCAATGTGGTAGCCCACCCTGGGGCCCCAGATTGCCTCTGCTCCATAGAGGAGGCACCTTTGGTACTCTCAAGCCAACCCTGCGGCACAAACCAGAAGGGTCGCCTTACTGGAGGGATATTCTCTCTCTCTCCCTGTCTGTCTGTCTGTCTGTCTGTCTCTCTCTCTCTCTCTCTCTCTCTTTTCCCCTCCCTCCCCCCCCTCTTCCTGTCTGTCTGTCTCTTTCTCTCTCTCTCTCCTCTCTCTCTGTCTCTCTCTCTGTCTCTCTCTCTGTCTCTCTCTCTGTCTCTCTCTCTCTCTCTCTCTCTTTTCCCCTCCCTCCCTCTCTCCCTCTCTCCCTGTCTGTCTGTCTCTTTCTCTCTCTCTCTCTCCTCTCTGTCTCCCTCCCCCCACCTCTGTCTCTCTCTTCCCTCCTCTCCTCTCCTCTCCTCTTTCCTCCCCTTCTCTTCCCCCCACCTCAGGTTCTTTGAGATAGGGTTTCTGTGTAACAGCCCAGGCTCTTCTGGGACTCACTTTGTAGAGCAGGCTGGTCTTGAACTCACAGAGCTTCTCCTGCCTCTGCCTCCCAAGTGCTGGGACTAAAGGAGTGGGCCACCCCACCCCAGCTCATTGGTGGGGCATTTCCAAGCGCTACCACAGGGATGTGACCCCCGAGGGCTTGTAGGCTGAACAGGAGAAGGCCTTCAGACTTGAGGGACAAGGCATAGTGGTGTTGGAGAGCAAGTCTGGAGGGGCTAAGGCTAGGTCGTCCCGGTTAATTCCTCTGACCTCCGACCTTCCCGCTGGTGGCTGGCTAAATGAATCTGAGCTCACCCTTCTCCACGGCGGGGACGAAGGGACTTTACTTAATCAAACACCCTCTTATGGGAGCCCTAGGGCGCGCGAAGAGCAAGAAAATGAGCGCACCGGAGATCGCACCCCCGGACGTGGTTTTCCGCGTCTGTTTCTACTTAGTGTTGGGAGGGACCGCCTCAGTCCCGCGTTCCTTCCTATCCCGCGGGGACCCCGCCCAGGGCACGCAGAGAGAAGGCGGGAGAGACAGATGGATCCAGGGGCGAGGATCACTGAGAGAGGGAGAGACCCAAAATCATGGGAGTCATGGAGATCTGGCGACCCAGAGGCAAGGAGGCTAGGAGACGGACCCCAAAAACATAAGACAGCGAGTGGGCACAGATGTCGGTTCCGTTTAACACCAAGTTGTCCCTCACGACCCGGACAAGGTCCATGGGTTCGATCCTAGGCGATGCCCAGGACTCTAGGCACTCCCGCCCACCTAAACAACCCAGCACTGTCCCCCTCCGGGCCACGCTTCCGCATACTGCCTGCTGTGCGCCCGCGGGCATGTGGAGAGAGGAGGCTGGGACACCCAAGCATGCTCACCGAAATACACCTCCTTGTCGCACTTGGGGCACTTCGGCATGGCGGAACTTGGTCCTGCACAAGCGGCTGCAATTAGAAGGAAGTAGTTTGTAGGCTCTGGACTGGGTGGCGGCTGCCTGGTCCGCGCTTTTCAGGGACCCCATGGCCCTGCCCTTTAAGGCCCCGCCCCTGCCCCGCCCCCTGAGTCCGGGACTTGGACCCCTGGGATCTCTGATCCTGACCAACTGGCCAAGAATGGTCATCTGGCCCATGCTCGCCTCTGTCAGGACAAACTGGCCAAGTGCCATGCAGGGGCGCTGGGTCTTCTGGGGGCCCTCTGAGGATCCAGGCAGCTCCTGTGGGCCTAGGCCCCGCCCCCTGCCTGGGGCAGGAAAAGCCCGCGGTCCTGAATAGGGGATGTTGAATCCTCCCCTCGAAAGAAGAAGCGCCCTATCAGGGCTACCCTGCTCCTTGCACCTGCGAGAGCTTGCAGGAGCCGGGGTGGGCACAAGAAACTTCTGAAGTTCAGATAAAGCCGGGCGTGGTGGGATTGCCCGTCCTACTAGAACTGGTGAGGCCAATCTGGTCTCTAGGGTGAGACCCTGTTTCAAAACACACACAAAAAATATGAAAGTAAAAGTCCGATGCAAAATATCATTCAAAAATTCTACACGTATTTTGACCCTGCTTTCTCCGAGAAACAGAGTTGAGAGCATTCAGAGTCTCAGACTTGTAGCCCAACCCCTCCCAGCCCATATCTAACCCACGCAGACGCCAGGAGGTCCACCCGGGCCAGACACAAGTGAACACCCTGACCTTTGCCAGCTGGCTGGACTGCAGCCACAACTCCACCAGGGGAATTCAGAAGAGGGGACTGCCATGCAGGAAAGCCCTTCCTGCCACAGACACATCAGAATCTAAGGTTTGAGAACCCACCAACTTGAGGTTGGAGTAGAGGTCAAGGCAAGGAATGCAGGGTGAGGCCACGCCCAGGTCGCCTCCCTGATGAAGAAGAACAGTCCTTATCTCTGGGTGAAGGAGATCAGCGGTCCAAGTCCACCGCCCAGCTAAGGAAGAGGCTGAGCCGTGATTGGTACCGGGTAGAGACTGGACTACCCTACAGTAAATAAGTGGGGAGGGGTGCTTGCACTGACCCAGGGAACCTGAGTTCTGAGTGCTCTGCCGACTTGCAGACCAACGTGGTCACGACATTCAGGCCTCCATGGGGGTTGGGGCTCTGAACATTGCCTAACACACTGATACTGTGGTTGCTGTTAGCTGGGCCTTCAGCTCCCACCCTTCATCTCCCTGCTTTGTGGAACTTCCTAACCTATCCCTAGCACTTAGACCATAGTCCTCGGCTGCCCTCAACACACTCCTGTAAAAACAAGACCTCATCTCAGGCCAGGCTACTCTTGCAGCTCAGAAGAGCATCCTTGACAATGCCCAGGGACCCTGTGTCTTGGGCTCAGCCCTGACAGAGCCTTTTGTTCACACTTGTCTACCATTATCAGTCTTCAGTCCTGACCCTGTGGCGAGGATCTGGGGTACCTTCATCTCACTGGCTGGGGTGGGGATCAGAGCTCTCAAGCTGTGGGACTACTGATGCACCATGTGTCTAATATAAAAGCCATACTTCAAGGACTACCCACAGGTACAAACACTCTTCCCCGAGAATACTCTACCCTCTTCCCAGGGTCCCTAACTTGAGCCAAACTGGGGCTCCACAAATGCCCAGATCTACCAGGACATTTTGAAGCCCTTTACTACTGGCTGGGGGCTCCAGAGCAGGGGTGCACATGACCCTATATGGATAGACTCCCATTCTCTCGCCTACTTGTTGGAAAAAAGGTCCAAACTTCTGTAGCTCCTGTCCTGTCTACTGAGAAGAGAGAAGGCAAGGGGGGTTGGGAATGGGCAGAGGCTCTGGACAGCGAGAGCTGAGAAAATCCTTGGTAATAAAAGACAGACCAGGGGAGGCCCAGAACCATCTAGAAGGGTGGTGTCTCTGTCATGACAGATTCTGGGGCCTGGCCACACACAAAGCACACCACCTCACTGTCCGTAGAAGAAGCCAACTACTGCCTGCCAGGGGCGGGCACTGGGTGGAGGCACAGGGCACTTGGCAGACTGCCTCCCTCTGGTAGGGTGTGTGCAGGAGGCTGAGTGCTTGGATACACATGCATAAGCCAGGGCCTGCAGGCATACCTGTGGGGCGATGTCCTGTGGGATGGCTCTAGGGTCGTGTATGTCCTCAGAGCAAATGGCTGTCCACCCTTCTATCCAGCTGTACCCAGGGACTTCTTGACAGGCCCTTCCCACTTCTCACCCAAAAGACACTTGCTAAGGCAAGTTGGTCAATAACCCTGGCCTTGTTCCGTCCATCCACTGCCCCACCCCAGAGATAGCTCCTTCCTGGATTCAGGCCCCACCCTGCACTAGGGAACCCTCCTCCCAAAAAACCAGAGTCTTCTTGGCCTTCCCTAATGTTGTTTCCTGTTTCCATGGTCGCGGGAGGGGTGCCAAGGCAGGGCCCAAGGGCGGATATCTTCTTTGTTGGCACACAGCAGTTTTCTCAGACATTCGATTTGGACATATCCACTCAGACACAC
Organism: Onychomys torridus; assembly: GCF_903995425.1. NCBI lineage: Eukaryota > Metazoa > Chordata > Mammalia > Rodentia > Cricetidae > Onychomys > Onychomys torridus. The sequence goes on along the minus strand of NC_050456.1, from coordinate 80,550,085 downwards.
ACAAAGACATACACAGTTGGTACAGCTCCACAGGCCTATGATGGGCTAGGGCCACTTCAGAGGCTGAGGCAGGAGGATCACCTGTTCAATGTCCTGGTCTATAGAACCAGATTCTGTCAAGAAAGAGGTGGGGGAGGGGGAGGAAGGAAGGAAGGAAAGAAGGAAGGAAAGGAGGAAGGAAGGAAGGAAGGAAGGGAGGAAGGAAGGAAGGAAGGAAGGAAAGGAGGAAGGAAGGAAGGAAGGAAGGAAAGGAGGAAGGAAAGGAGGAAGGAAGGAAGGAAGAAAGGAAGGAAAGAAGGAAGGAAGGAAGAAAGGAAGGAAAGGAGGAAGGAAGGAAGGAAAGGAGGAAGGAAGGAAGGAAGGAAAGGAGGAAGGAAGGAAGGAAAGGAGGAAGGAAGGAAGGAAGGAAGGAAGGAAGGAAAGGAGGAAGGAAGGAAGGAAAGGAGGAAGGAAGGGAGGGAGGGAGGGAGGGAGGAAGGAAAAAGGAAAACAGGGAAGAAGAAAAAGCTGGGGATGCTGAGGAAGTGGTTGGTACATGAGGTAAGTGAGGTAATGCCATCTTTGTTTTCTTAGTTCTCAGCCCTGTAGTCCCTCAAAAGTCATGTCTACCTTGGAAACACATTTGAGATTTCTAGAAATATTAACCAGAATAATTAATGTTTAAACAAGCTTAACATAAGCTAAAATAACTTTAAAAGGTATACAGTCAAACTAACTGTTCATGTTATGTCTGAAAATATTACTATGTTCTGCCAGAAACAAATTTTCAAGGTTACTTCAACTCTCATCTAACTTGGATGTGAGTTACGGCTCTGGTGGTTTTTCCCTTTACCTGCTCTACCCCAGCTGGGCAGTGGTGGTGCACATCTTTAATCCCAGCACTTGGGAGGCAGAGGCAGGTGGATCTCCAAGTTAGAGGCCAGCCTGGGCTACAGTGTGAGCTCCAGGACAGGTGCTGCTATAACAGAGAAAACTTGTCTTGAAGAAAAAGAAGGAGGAGGAGGAGGAGAAGAAAAGAAAAGAAAGAAAGGCTCTACCTGCCCCACCCCCAAGCTGTACCAAAAGACTCTGAGGCACAAGTCTGCTCTTGGCCTGAGAACTCTTTTTCAGCATTTGTAGGTGGAGGCAAGAGGATCAGAAATTCAAAGTCAGCCTCAGTTACATAAAACATTTAAGGCCAGCCTGGACTAAATGAGACACTGACTCAAAAAATAAACAACCATACACACACACACACACACACACACACACACACACACACACCATGAGAACTCTTCCAAAGCTTCCATAATGTCAGCAAATGTTCCCCTGCTGCTGCTGCTTCTACCCAGACCTCTAGCCTTAGCCCTCAACCTGGCTCTGGGATGAGGCTCAGCTGGTGCCAAAGTCTTGCCAGCTTTCCTGAGGCCCAGCTCCACGCTCACCTGCTTCCTCTATCCCAGGCTAGTCCTGGAGGAGGACAACTGAGCAGGGCTATCAGGCCTAGTGGAGGCCTGGGGTGCTCTGCACCAGCACCCACAGGGCCCACACTGAGCTCCCCACGGCTCACACCAGGGCAGCAGAGAGGGTGTGGGGGAGGGAAGGCTGCAGAATCACGTCTCTGCCCAAGCCTTCTCTGCACACACCTATGCGCCCTCCACTGGCTAGAATGCCACACCCTGAGGCCAGCCAGAGAAGGTAGGGGTGAGCCCTGCGGGCTGATGACCACTGACTGAGGAGTCTCAATACCCGCTCCCATCAGAAAAGTTCAACAACTCAGGGAAGGGCCTCTGCAATGTGGCAAAAACTACCCTTATCTACTGGCTCTGCTGGTACCTGACGGAGAGTGTAGTCACATGTGGAGATGTTCATTTAAGGGCTGGAGGCCAGCTGAGCCTGCCTAATGTCCTCTGCTCTCAGGTGCATATCCCGCCAGCACACACTTCAGAGAACATGCTGAGCACAGTCAGACACAGGCCTCCCTAGGGTCTACCCTCCCTCTCCCTTCCCTCAGACCAGTTGAGGACATTTACAAGTTCCCAGGGCCTATTTTCAGCAGCTTGTCTCAAGGGACCCCCGTCTGGCATAAGATCTGGCCCTAGGGTGGGCCTGCTGGGATGGTAAGCCAGTGAGAGGGGGTTGAACCCTGCCCTTCCTCTGCCCCTCGGGCTTAGGTGGTCAGCAACTAGCTTCCTCCTTTTCTGAAGTAACATGACATGGCCTGGAAGTGGGTGGTAGAGTGGTAGTATGCACTCCCGACCTAGGACCCATCATCTGGTCAGATGGGGTACCCTGAACCCTGCCTTCCATGCAGCTGGGCCCCGTGCCTAGTGACTGCTTCCTGGAACCAAAGCTCAGGCAGAACTGCCTGGAATTCCAGCTTTCCCAAAGCAGCAGCTGAGGCCTTGTTCATGGCCCGGAGCCCACCCGCACAGCCAGCCTGGCCCTGGGGAAAAAGGGCCGCCCACACCTGGCACCTTGGGCTTTTAGCCAGCCTGCACTGCACCCACTCAGTAGTCAGAGCATTAGCACTAGCACAGGGCGATCTTTTGATACCATGCCCACAGGCTTCAGCCAGCAGCCAGTGAGCAGGACCAGCCATGCCAGACCCTGAGATAAATGGGATCTGCAGGGAGCCCGGAGCTTGAGGAAGACTCTGGCAGAAAGGTACCCAGGGCTGATGAAGAAGTGTCACTGGCCCAAGAGACTCAAGCTAAGGCAGGAGGGAGGGTGCTGGGGGTCTGGAATGCTGGCCAGAGGATCTAAGATAAGTGAGTGGGAAGAGAGAGCCATAAACTGTGCACCCCACAAAGAAGTCCAGCTGAGCATACCAGTAGGGGTCCAGAGAGGGGCTGGGGGGAGCCTGGTTGGAGAGTACAGCAAGGCTAGAAAGGTGGGTGGTTTGTAGAGTGTGTCACCGGAACTCCTGGAACACAGCTAAACTGTGCAGAGTAGCCTGGGGCTGTGAGGCTCCTTGTGATGTCCTGGACTCAGCTGGCAGAATTTGGAATGAAATGAGGTGGTCAGATGGCATCTAGAGCCATCTCCCAGTCGTTTGGGAGATAGAAACTCAGAACACTCTCCCAGAGAAGGGCGGATGCCGGAGACAAAGACTTCTATTCTCTCCTCCATCTTGGGTGCATCGGAAGCCGGTGCCACTGACGCGCGACCTGGTGATGCAGTGGACACCGCCTGGCAACAAGGCCCAGACAAACAGTCGCAGCGCCGCCGCGTTTCCACGACAACTCCTTGGAAACAAACACCACGCCGCGTCATCTTCCCGGGCAGGAAAAGGCCAGATCCTGCCCCGCCCCTCTGAGGCATAGCAAAGCTGGCCGCAGGGCGGGGATGGATCTGCCCCGGGAAGACCCCTGCCCTCGTGGCCCAGCTAGGGGAGTCCCCTTCTTTCCTTCAAAGGTCCCGCTCAGGACTGGGGAGGACCCGCCCGGGCCCGCCCCCTCTGCTTCCTCCAAGCTGAACTGGTTGAGAAGTCTTCCTGCTCCGGAGAGCGAACAATTTCATCGTTCCCTCTACCCCCACGCATTGCCAACCAGGAAGAGCGCGAGCTGCTCAGCTCGATCCAAAATGTGCAGCCAAGAAGCGGAGTCTTGGTGGGAGATACCTGCTGGACCTCCCCTTGGCGAGGGTGGAGAGCGGGGGCGGCACTTCCAGACACCGGAGCCGACCCATGCTCCGCGGCCCCAGGGACACGACTTTGCCCATAGGACAGTAGGCCCAGATACAGCCACACCAGGGTCAATGGCCTAGAGGGCTGGACAAGAGGCCAGGGACAAGCCCGAAAAGGCTTCGTGCTCTGTGGCAGTAACCAGATCTGGGAGCCACTTGCCCTAAACGCTTTATGTATCTGAGGCTTGGACTGCTTATGGAGCAGGACTAGATGCGGCGCCCTATCAGAGACGATGGCCCCTAAAGCGCCACGCTGAAATACAGGGGCGCCGTCTAGTGGGCATTCGGGGAAAAGCAAGTGGAGGAAGGCCGCACCCACTGTATAAGGGGGTTCCAGTCCCACATCCTGGGCCACGTGAGAAGACACGATCCACTACCTCACTATAAACCCAGTCACATGAGTCCCAAGACCCTCGCCTAGCAGACTATCTTCATTCTGTTCCTGGTCCACTCACCAGAGACAAGTCAAGGTGGACATAGCAGGAAATGGCCATAGCTCTGCCTGGTCAGAATGGGGTCTAACTGCACCCCTAATCTCTCATGGACTTCTCAGCCCAGTCCTAGGCTGTCCTCCACTTCAGGTTCCATCCAGCTCACACCAGCTTTCCTCGCTCTGCACAAGACCGCTCTGGTCACCTGTCTCCAGCCCTATCACATGGCCCCTGCTTGTTCTCAAGTCAGACCTCACACACCAGGCTCATCCCCAGGCTCATCCCCATGCTTCAGAGCTATGTCTTCAATGGAGCCCACCTGCCCGTTATCTGGACCCCTTTGTCCAAGACACCTCCTCACCTCTGCCCAGAGCAGCCCCTCCTTGCTCCCCACACACATTTCAGTGTTGCCACTGATGCCTAAGTCGGTCTTTCCAGTTCTGAAATGTGTCTGGATTCCATCCCTACCAATACCGGGCCCAGGAGCACAAGGGAACATCTGTGAAGAGACAAAGGGACACTGTCCCGGGTTTACACCCACCCCACACAGAAGACACTGGGTCCTGCAATCCTCAAACCAAACCATTTATTGACAGCAAAAGTCTCCGTAGCTGTGAACCACGTGAGGGGTAGGTAGGGCTTAGTGTGGGAACCAGCAGAGGGCTCCTTACAGAGGGGGCTGCCACCCTGGGAATGCTGTGAGCTCATGGCCATCACCGGCAAGCAGAGCATAGATAATACTGGTGGGCAGGTGTGGGCAACAGGGATATCATAGGACAGCCACCTCAGAGAGCTGTCAGGGACATGGGGACACAGGGACAGAGAGGATGCTGGGCACAGGGGCACAGGACACATGAGGCTATGGAGGCACACAGACACAAAGTGGGCAGTGGGTGACACAGGACAAGCCGAGGTGACACACAGAGAAACAGGGCTGCAATTCTGGGCTGTTCTGGAGACTACCCAGGAGGCTTCCTCCTCCACCACTTAGGCCCTGGGTTTGCAGGCAAGACGTGCTGAGGCAGGACTAAGCAGCAGGTCACTTTCCCTCAGGGTCAAGTAGGGGACCCGGAGGACAGCATCTGCAGATCTAAGGCTGAACTGTGCCTTCAGGGTCCTTGTCATAGATATAGCTGCCCACAGCACCGGTATTCACTCCTGTGGAGAAAAGTGGCTGCGGTGGCTGAGCAGAACAAACAGGATCTGGGGAAGGAGGGATCCCCATGTCCTCTACCCCACACTGCACTCACCCTTGGGTCCAAAGAGAATCCCATAGCAAGGCTTGTGGCAGTAGGGCTGGCCATCATGCTGTGGGCAGCAGAGAGAGAGTGCTGAGCACTGACTCCTCCCCCACCCCTTCCTTTGCTTCCCCCGATGCAGTGAGACCTTCATAATGTAGGAGTCTGCCTCCCTGAGATCCTAGGCTTCAAAGGTCATGTGCAGGCCCATGCACTTAGAACAGCAGAGCTCCAAGGAATATCTGCAGAATCTGCCCTCTAGTGGCCAGATCGCAGGCCTTATAGCCTAGGGCACTCCCAGGCCAGGGAGCCCGGCTGCAGCAGAATTCCTTGTTTCCTGTACCTGCCCCCACCCTACCAGTTCCGGAATCCTTACTCCAGTATGCTCTTCCTCCTTAAGACCTATTTGGCTCCTACATCCCAACTGCACCCCTTACCTCAGCATGCCCTCCGGGGGTCAGCGTCTTGGAGCAGCGCTCACAGCGCAGGCAAGGCCGATGCCAATCCTTGCCTAGAGAGGTCACCTTCTCAGCTGGGAGGGAGGAGAATGGTAATGGTGGTAACCCCGATCGATCCCAAGGCACAGTTTCCTTGAGTCAGGAGCGTGGGCAGTCAGTCACTTACCAAAGTACACCCTCTTGTTGCAGCGAGGACACATGTTGGGCTCCCCAGTGAATGTGGTGACACTAGAGGCTGGAAGGGTGAAGCTGGGTCAGGGTGGACCTTGGCCCCCCCATACCTAACCCCCACCCAGAGCTTATCCCACCTTTGCTGGGACCTTTGGGGGGTCCGCTGGTCTTCCGCTCTTCGGTTCGCACCACAGGGACCTCGATGGGGCCAGTGACCTGAGGGCCCTCAGTCAGAGGCTTCTCATAGATGTAGGAACCAGCACCCCCTATATTCACGCCTGTAGGTGGCAAGCATGCCAGCTGGAGGTTACTGGTTGGAGGCCTTGACACCACTCATCTCTCACACAGAACTTCTCCCAAAGCTACTTCATGGCTTTCCAGGGTAGGAGGGGCACAGGGAAGGAGAAAGGGGAGGTAAGAGCAGATGGACCCCACCCCCATCCAGCAACCACAGGAGCTCAGGCCTGGCTGAGACCCTGCTCACCTTTGGGTCCAAACAGTGTGGCATAGCACGGCTTGTGGCAGAAGGGTTTCCCATCGTGCTCAGCGTGGCCCCCAGGGGTCAGTGTCTTATTGCAGCGCTCACACTTGAGACAGAACTTGTGCCAGTCCTTGCCCAGGGAACTAACCTTCTCGGCTGTGGGTAGTAATAGGAGGTCAGGGCAGAGTTCCTGTTCCTCTTCCTACAGTGCAGAAGCGTCCAAGCCCACATCCCTCCATGTCTCACCACCTGGTAGACATCACGCCCTCCTCCCACCCCACCCATGGTGGCTCCAAGATTAGGTTACTGTTAACAGAGACTCCCTCAGCCATCCTGGAGCCCTTTTCTCCTTGCTCATGCCTAAGTGGTCTCAGCCCATGCCCTTGGTTTAACCCCTCAATGTCTGCTGACTGCACCTGTTTATACCTGCTCCTTCCTCAAACACCTGCCTCACACCTCACACTCATAGTGCCTCTTCCCTAATGGAGCCCAAGGAGCCCCACCACCGAGACAAAAGCCCTTGATCTTCAGCACGGGCTGAGGGACCACCAGTCCTGGTGGCGCAGAGCCGCCAGGCAGGATCCCTATTTGGCTCCCTGATCCTAAGCCCTGAGATCTCCCTCCACCCACTGCCTCCAGCTGCCAGTTTGGCGCCAAAGGTTTGTGACCATCACCACCCCACCCCACCCCACCCCACCACCCCCACCCCCACCACCCCCGCCGCCGCCGCTGCCGCCTCCCACTTCCAGGGCTATGACTGCTGAGCCACATCCCAATGGACGGAAGCTGGGACCTCCCCAAGGGAGCAAGGCAGGAAAAGGGTGGAGAAGTGGGCAGGAAGAAGGGCCTGAGCTGAGAGCAGAGCCTGAATTCCAAAGGGAAGGGGCCAGGCCAGAGTGGCGGGGGAGGCGGGAGGGGTGTCATGCTTGCTTGGCTCTGGCATGTGCTACCCTGAGGACAGAAGAAACAGCTCCCTAGCCTTCCTTTCTCAAGAGTGGTCCAGTGGTCCCTTTGGGGCCAAGCCTCCTCTGGATAACCTTGGCAAATGCTAGAGAGAACAGCCTACTCTGAGAGCTCACCCCCCAGCGCTCCCCCCACCCCCCTCCTGCCCCAGGAGGTGCTGCCGCTGGGCAGCGAGCCTGGATCCTCCATGCAGCCAAGTCTGGCTCTCTTCAGTCCTAACTTGCTGTGCATGGTCAGGACAGGGCGTTCTCCAGGAACCCTCCCGGACCCTTGCCCTGGACAGTATCACTTAGTTCCCTTTGTGATACTAAGACACAGGTGAGCCAGAGCCCTGCTATGTCCAAGCCAGAAGAGGCAAGAGCTACCTGGACGGAAGGCAGGCTTGGCTCTCATGCCTGCCTGGCATCCTCTCTCAGCACAGTGATAAGGAGGTTGTTGGGATGGCCATCAGTGGCTGTGGCAGCTGCAGCCCAAGGTTGCCAAAACCACTCTGCTCTGGCCAGCTCTGGGATGTGGGCCATGTGGGGGCAGGGAACTGACCCTCAGACTCACTAGTTGGGTCGATGGCCCCATTACAGATGTAAATTGGGAATACAGCATCGATTGGGTCTAATAGCTTGGGGCGGGGGGTTGGGGGGGGGGAATAGTCTTCTACCTGGCCACATGTGCTGGAGGGAAATCAGTCTCACAGCACCGGGGGACCTTTAGCCTAGAGTTTACTCAGATGTGGCTGCCAGAGCACAGCCTAGCTGGGTGGAAAGGGCAGCATTCTGGACCCCCCCCCCCATTGCCTTCCCATAGGACAGAAGCCAGCTGACTGTGAGGAGCCTTTGTTTTCTGCCGAGAGCCAGAGGCACCCAAGCAGGCAGAGTGCTTTTTTCCGGGTGGCCTCTTGGCCAAGGCCCCAAAGAGTCCAGAGCTTGCCTGGCTAGAGACAAAGTCATGAAGAACAGCCCTGAGGACTGTCCTCACCTTGTCAGACATCCCTCTGTAGGAAAAGGACTGAAATCAGGCAATCTGTCCCCTCCAGGAGGCAACAGGAAACCCCTGGCTCCAGGCCACCCAGAACAACTCCAAGCCAAATCCGGTCCCTCCCCTCTGGGAACAAACAAAAGTGGCCTCTCCTCTCCTTCTGTCAGCTGAAGAAGCCCACTGGACATTCACTACTCTTCAGAGATGGCCACAGAAGGGGACCCTGTCTTTACAAGCTGGAAGTCTTTCTCTATTCTGGCCCTGAGTCTATCTTTTGGTGGGCAGACACTGCTACCCGGGAAAAGTTGCTCAACCAGGAGCACAGCCCCGGGAGGTTAGCAGTTCAGGGATCAGGGATGCCTGATAAAGGTTACTGCCTTCAGAGGCCACCTTAGCAGGATCCAATCAAACATTCCTGCATACTATTGCCTCCTTCCCTGATAGCCTTAACCTCCAAGAGGCCAGGGTCCTGGCCATTTAGTGCACTCTCAAGCTCATGGAGACCTACGTGTCACCAGTGCCCCACCCCGGGTGAAAATGCCGAGGCAAATGGCCAAGAAAGGGAGCAGGCTGGAGCATGTAAGAGGCGGAGGCCAAGGTCGCCCCCGCTTGGACTGAACCCGGAATCCCAGCGGATCCCAGACCTGGTCCAGCGGTCTGGGCAGAGGTCGGAGTGAGGACTGGGGTCACTTGCTACTCCGGGTCACACTACTGGGCCCATGTGCAGGCTAGGAGGCAGCCACAGGGTGAGGCGGAGATGCGGGGACCCAGAGGATCTTATCGGACCAGTCCCAGGCGTCCGACTTCGTTGGATCCCGCCCCAAATAGTGCCACTGAAGAAGAGCCATGAGCCGAACATGCGGCTGGCCAGGACTTTGCGTACCTCGCCCAGTGTCTACTGGCCGCTTCCGAACCCACCCGACGCCACCGCCTCTCCAGGATCCCAGGTGGACTCCCTTGCCCGGCACAGCCCCACCTTCGAGCCTCCGGCCGCACCCGTGTGGGCAGCGTGGCGAGCTTAGCTACCGGCCGCGCATCCCAAGACCGTAGCTGCGCACTAGGATCCGTGTACACTACGGGGTGTGGTTCTGAGCAAGGGGACTGGAGACGAAGGCGGACGGCGGGTGGATACTCACCAAAGTACACGGTCTTGTCACACTTGGGACACTTGGAGGCCATGGTCGGTGCGCTCGATCGGTCCGCGCCCTCCACCCGCGCTCGTCTCTGCGCCGCCGCCCGCGCCTGCCCCGCCCGCCCCCGACGTCCATTGGCTCCGAGACCCGGGCGGGGCCTCGGGAGCCCGCCCCCCGGGACGCCAGCAGCTGGGCGCACGGCAGGCGGGGCGCACCTGCCAGGGTCGGAGGGGCAGGGCCTGGCGCCCCCTACCCCACAGTGAAGTGGCCTCTACAGGGATCGCCCGGGTTTTCCATGGCAACATCGTGGCCTCTAGCTGGAGAGCAGACTTGGGGTCCCCAGCTCCTGTCCCCGACGTCCCGGCTGGCTCGTGGCAGGAGGGGGCACGAGAAGCCCGCGGGACGCCCCCCCCCTCCCGTCTCCTGGCGCCGCCTCCCTTTGTTGCCTCGTTTCTATAGCAACGGCCTCGCTGCACAGAAGCACGAAGCATCGGATTCCGGGCGGGGCGCCGCGGTCCTGTCTGTGGTGCTGAAGGAGGGGCGGGCGAGGCTCACTAGCAAGCGCCGCCACTTCCAAAAACAGCCTGAGAAAGCACTGGGATGAGTGGGGGCGGGGTGGAGACAGCCAGTGTAGGCTCTGAGGGGGCCGCAGGTGCACTTGCGCCCAGAGTTCTCCCCAGTTCTATCCTTGGAGGAGTGGGGTACCTGCGAGTTTCCTCTGCATCAAGCGTTGAGAGCTAGCACCCCCATCTGTGAGCGCCCCAAGCCCATGACTGCTGCCGGTCTTCCTCAGGCACCTGGAATTCTGGCCCCAATGCGTTTTGTAGGGTAGCAGAGCCAGAAATCCTGCCAGCCAGCTCCTGTCTTCCTTCCACCTTGCTCTTCAGGAACAGCCCCCCCCCCCACCCAACCCCGGCCCTGTCCCATTTCTCCTTCCCACTAGGGGCTTGCTTAGCCCTCCTACTTCTTGATTCCATCCTGGAACTTCTGAAGATAAAGACCAAAGAGAGGACCCAGGGACCCACAGACCTCTTGACCAAATCTGGACCTTGGGTCTGGGAAACAAACACCCTACATGTCCCAGACCCTGATGACCAGACCCAGTATGAGCAACTGACTCCAGAAACACCACTCCCACCCTGTCTTCACAGCTGTGCTGGACACCCATATTCCATTCCTCCGCCCAGCCCAAGGACTGGGAGTCAAGTGGTTCCAGGTGCCAGGCATGTTGGTGATTCCCGGCCTACTACTATGGCTCCATGTGGTGGGCCCTCCCTCTTCCTTGCACACATATCCTGCTGCTACTACCATTTCCATGGTGACAACAGCCCAGAAACGTGTGCCGCCCCCTCCAAGCCTGACTGACCAGCCTAACCAGCTCCCCCTGGGCACCTCTGGACACATGCCAGTCAAGGTGAGAGGCAGGTAAGGTGGCCTCCCAGTGCCCTCCTGGATAGGGTCCCTTCATTCATAGCTAGGGTCCTGTTCAGGCTGGATTCATAGGTGCCCTGACTCCCAACCCAAGCGTCCATTACTGTGCTCTCGACAGCTCTCCATCTTAGGAGTTGGGGGGACCCTAGCTTCCAGCCTGCTTGACCACCTACCACTAATATTTGTAGTGAAAGAGGGCTAAGTGGGCTAGGCTCAGGCAGTCTTCTGAAAGGGCCTCCAGCCCTGACCCAAGAGTAGACAGGGACAGGACCCCTCCATGGGGAGGCAGCAGCAGCAGGTAATACTGGCTAGGTGCCCAGGGTGAGGGGGGATCGGCAGGGTGGGGTAAGAGAGCTTAATTGCTGCTGCTGCAGCTCTACGTACTCCCCTGTGGCCCTGCACAGTGATGGAGGGCCATGGGACTGTCCTGGGCCTGGCAGGAAAGCACATGGACCAGCGACGGAACAGTGGCCTCGGCCTGCACATCTGAGGCTGTGGAGGGCAAAGGGGCGGTAGTGAGCAGGACAGCATGGCAGGGACAGAAAGGCTTCTCTGGACACACACCAGCCAAAGGAAGGGGTAGGTAGGGGGTTCCACAGTGCCCTCCTGGATCCGACCCCTTCATTCATAGCCAGGTTCTGTTCAGGCTGGATCCATAGGTGCCCTGGCTCCCAACCCAATCAACCCTTACTGTACCCTCACCATCCATGAAGTATGGAAGATGGCAGGGGGTGGAGCAGGTCTCTTCTCTACAGTCCCAGCAAGATAAAAAGTATCTTGGAATTATATTTTCATGTGTCTCACCCTTAGAGCAGGGTCACAGATCTATTGTAAGAAACCCATGGCTGGGCTGAGTCAAAGTGAGGCCCCAGGCATGGCAAGGCCTGGGATAAAGGCTCTGAGCTGTGACTTGGGCAGGCATGCAGGCTGTTTTTAGGACAGGTCTTCAAGTCAGTACCAGTCCCTTGGGTCATGAGGGCCTGGCCTTCATAGAATGTCCCCTGCCCATTTCTTCATCAAAAGGGCTTCCGGATAGAACAGAGTACTTTCCTGGGCCCATCAGCCACCAGCCTGAGTTCACCTCCCAGTCTTTGCCTTGGCTTTGACCTCCAAGTAGCCAGAGGTAGACACACAGCCCAAGACACATGGCTTTGTCTCTATAGTGGCCACTGGAGCTGAAGTACCGAGGCCCGTCAAGGATACCAGGATGGCACTGGGAACTCGTAGAGGGCCCCCTTGCCCTTGGGTTTCTGTCTTGGCCAGGACCTAGGGATGTACACAGCCTGACTCCTGAAAAGGACAGCCTTTAGAAGAAGACCCTGTGGCCTGAGGAACTAGTTTAGAAGGGGCTTCATCTGCACCTTGCTTGAGCCGACAGCTATGTTCCCTGCAGACTCCCACATGGGAGAGGACTCCGAGGAGGCCCTTGAAGACTGGGCCATCCTAGAGCAGCAGAGGACAAGGTGGAAGCCAGCATTAGCTGGGGGAAGCAGCTTCATGACCCTAGGAAGATGGGGTATGTCACAGCCCTGTCCCAGACACCTGGCCTGTCACCCTGATAAGCCCCATCACAGGCCCAGGAAAGCCAAGATATCCCCTTATCTGTGCCCAGAGTGGGGACATAAGTGGTTTCTATTTTAACCCCTCATCTGAGATTTCCACATATCACAGGCGCCTGAGTAAGGCAGAAGCAGGAGGCAGAGGCCAAATATCCTCACTGTTCCCAGGGAGGGGCTGGCTGACCCTTTACTTTGCCAGCTGAGAGGCAGAAGCCTGAGGGACGATGGTCTGTGGAGCCATCCCTCCTTCCTCCAGTAGCTGGCCAGGCCTGCACCTGTCTCTAGGCCTGCAAGGATAGGCACAGGCGGAGATAAGATTTCTGAGCAGAAATATGAGCAAATACTTGAGGAAAGCACACCTGCTAGGGTAGCAGGGCCTAGCGCAGAAGGCCTGACAGCTGGGGCAAGGGGTCAGCGCACAGGCGGTGGCCCTGGACCTGAAGCTTTTGTGTCAAGTCAATCTAGGTGAACCCTGGTTGGAAGAAGTTATGGGGCCTCAGGTAGGGTCAGCTCTCGGTGTGGCCTGGCTTCATCTAAAGGTGGAGGTCCTCACCATGGCCAGCCCTCACTGCCCCTCTGGGAAGGGCAGCAGGCACTGGGCCAAAGGCCTGCAGAAATCAGTCTCGGAGTGGTACACTCCACAGCCTGAGTAACCTAAGCACTGAGCTGGGCAGCATCTGGCCTGCCCTGTGGCTCCTGCCCATCTTCCTGGGCCTGACCATGTACCTGCCAAGAGAGGCCCTGGGGTATTCCAGGTGTTGGGGCAGGAGAGGGACTGGGAACAAAGGACGCAGAAGGGCTTGCTGGGGTTTTCCTTTTTATGAGATTTTTTTCTTTGTTTTTGTTTAATATGAAAATTACTTGAAAAGACAAGGGACCAACCCCGCCAGGCAGCTTGGCCGCTGCTGGCCGCACCAATCCTAACATTCCAGGTGTAAGTTACAGAGCTCAAGTTCATCTACAAAAAAAGTAATAAAAATAAAATTTAAAATGGCACCTTCAACAGAACACAACAAACCTTAGAGCCCACCCCGGGTGAGAAGCCCTGTGCAGGGCCCGGGCGTTCATCATCTCTGCTCCAGCCAGAAAGTAAACACAAAGCTAAAAAAGACTCCTCGGTGTCTTGGAATAAGTTAGACCACACGTCTTCCCCCGCATGTCCACCAGAGGAGCAGTGTCTCTGCATGTGAGGGCGGGACTTGGGGCGCTATGGAAACAGAGGGTGGGGTGGGCAGCAGTCTGGTGGGGGAGGGAGGCCGCTTGGCCTCTGCAGGCCTCACTGGATACTCTGGGGCTGATGGAGGGGCCCAGGCAGGCCACACTGTGAGTGACCGCCTAGTCCTCAATAACAATGGGCTCATCGTTGACTGGTGCAGGTGGGGGTGGCCGCAGCGGCAAGGCCTGGCTCTGGCGCAGGGCAATGGGCTTGTAGGGCCGGCGGGCAGCACGCTTGGTTTCTGAGGACGAGAGCAGCTTGCGGATTTTCCTGTGGGAAGAGGTGGGCCAGTAAAAACCAGAAGGTGGTAGCTGAAGACTCCCATCCCGTCCCAGGAAAGGCTCCAACCTGGTCTCCTCAGTGGCCATGTAAAATACGTCGTCTGGGGCGTCAATCCAGTTCATTCGCCGCCGCTTGACTGGAGGCAGGGAGCCACCACGGATTAGGCGCACTTTGGTGGGGTAGGACTTCCCATTGAGCAGGAGATTCCGACTTGGTCCCTGTAGTGAACAAGAGGTAGGTATGAACACAGGGAGACAGTGCCCTGGCCTCACTTTACTACCCTCAGACCAAGCACCCAACTTCCTCAGCAGCCAGGCTTCAAGGTTCCATAGCAACACACCCAGCCCAGGTAAGGAGCTCCTGGAGGGCTGTTCAGGCCTGAATGAACTGGGCCTTGGCTACCTGTTAGGTCTGGCCAGGACTCTCAGATACTCTCTCCATGGCACTGGTCGGGGAGTAGGGGCTACCTGGGCCACTTCCCCAACACCTGAGGGATGTGAACACACACAGAAGTATGCCAAGTCTCTAGTCACCCACTCTTACCATGTGCCTGGTCTGTCCATGGTTTGCCAGACCTGATGAAAAAGAACACAAGTGAGGCCAGAGCAGGGAAGCACGTGCAGCACCCACACTGCTTGCCTTAGGATGGGGGTGGGGGATGATCCCACCTGAGGCCACCCCCTCCAGCCAAGGCCCACACCCAAGTGGCCTGTTCTCAGCTAGCCCAGATGGTCCCATAGTTCTGCTAACCCTGAGAACCACCTACATCCTGACCAGCAGACGATGTAGCAGTTTGGCAGTTTGGACTCCAGGTAGGAGGCCAGGTCTCAGATCTGATATTTGCTTCTTCAAAAGTGTGAGATGACTACCCCTTCGCCCCACGTACCCCCAACTAGGCCAAGACAGGTGAAGTCTAGTCAAGCAACAGCCTGCAGGGCTGTATGCACACTACCATCCCTATCCCTTCTTGGGGCAGCCATTATCTGCCAGTTGCTCACATGCTAAAAGCAGTTACCCTGACTACAATAGCATGCTTGTAGGCTGCAGATCTGAAAAGGAACTGAGATGTCAACAGGATGAAGCTGAGAGGCAAAACCTAGGCTCTGCCAGCCCAGCACAGCAAGAGTCCCAGCTGGGCCCACCTCAGGAATCATTGTCTCCTAGGTCTGCTGGCATGTATAAGCATGTGTGCCAAACAGGTCTCTGAATGGCCTGGCCCCAAGCTGGGGACGGGGGGAACGGACCAACAAGACAGGACTCCTCTACCATGCCTAGCCAGTGCCACTGGACCCCTTGGCAATCTGTCAATCATCAGACACTTCCCATCAGAGATCTCCCTCTTTTATATTTTGAGACAAAGTCTTAACATGTATCTCAGCTACCTGGAACCAGAGATCGTCCTATCTTCAGCCTCCCAAGGGTGGAGATTACAGGGTGGCCCATCTCTTAAGAGGAGCTCTGAAGAGCCTGTCCCACCTCCTCTACTTGCAATTCGACCCTATTCTGGCGTCCTGGATCCAGCCTTTCCCCTGCAAACTCATTTAGATCCCAGGGGCCCCAATTTCCTGGTCTGCAGCACCCAGGCAGGGATGACCTGTTCATGGCACCTGATGGGACCCCAACCCGGTGCCCACACAAAGCCCTATCACAAGAGCTACTTACCCAGGTAAGTGCCTGCCAGGGTGATGAGATGGCAGAGAGAGAAGACGGACACCAGTTAGAGTGAGCCGCATGCACACGGCAGCTAAGCCGCAGGGCAGAGCAGCAGGCAGCATGGGGCAGGGGTTAGTGAGTTAAGAACCTAGGGTGCCAGGGGCCAACGCCTGCCCGGAGTTCCCATCCACCCTGCTTATGCAAGGCCCACTCCTGAGGCCTACCACAGCAGCACTAGAAGGTGGGCTGTCTCCAGGCAGCCAGCCCATGGCTCCTAGGCTAGATCTGGTACTGATACCTGGTTTTACAATTTCAGGACAGCTACTTCTCTTGTGGCTAGACCCTCTGACATGGGGACTGAGCTGCCTAGACCACTTGCAGGGCCAGGGAGTTCCCACCATGTCCTGGTTTGATCCCCATTGCAGAACACACCTCAGGTCTGCATGTGGAAGTAAACAGCTCTTTATAGGCCAGAAGCGAGGCCTGGGAAGGCTATGCCTGGACTCTGGATTGAGGTGCAGATAACGGCAGCCAGACAAAAGGGATATGCCTGCCTGGGTGCCTGACAGCTGGCAAGCTTCCAAAACAACCTCGAGGGGGAGCGTCCTGAGGGAATAAGGTATAATTGGATGGCCACTGCCCACTGCTACCTCCTGGGCTCTTGTCCTAATGGCACAGGGGCCTGAGCAGGCTCATGCTGGCTGGCTGGTGTTTCCTGACTACTCATAGGTCCAGCCTTAAACACTAACCCCCACACTGACCTCAGACTTGGTGCTCTCCCTCATGTCCAGAGCAGGCTCGTGCCCCACAGTCCTTACCTCATCAGGAAAATATGAGCTAATCTTTAGTAGATACAAAGCCCATACGTAAGCCCAGCCACCAGCCCATCCTACTGTCCCATCAAGCAGGGCACACAAATTTACAGGCAGCACTAGCGGCCTACAAGCAAGGCTGAAGGCATGCGAGCAGTCACAGCGCGGCAGCAGTGGGGGCGCCAGGGCCCTCGTGCAAAGACAGTCCATTCATAGCTCAGGCCGAGGGCCAAGGCCAGGGACCCAGGCTCATGAACTTCTACCAAGTTACAAGTCTACAAGAGCATAGATAGGAGTGTGGACTGCCCCTGTACGTGCCCCGGGCCTCCCAGTCTGCTGGTGGACAGCACACACAGGCACCACGACAGGACTCAGCCACGGCACCCCACCAGCGGCCGCCCCAGGCCTTACCCCTACTGGGCATCAAGAGGCGCTTCTTCATGTTGCCTGGCAGTGCCCAGGGACAGGAAAGAGAGGGAGAGAAAACACCATCAACTAAGATAACCAGTTGAATAAGGGTCATGTGGAGCTCCAGGGCTAGCCCCATGGCCCTCTGTAGGCATGACCCCCTTACAGGGCCAGTCCTGCAGCTCAGACTCACCATCCACCCCATTGTGCTGCTCATAGCTCCTCTTGCCCAGGATGGTAGGGGAGCCATTGTTGATAACGGGGGCTGACTTGGCAGGGGTCAGACTGCTGAGTACACTGGATGAACTCTTCACAGGGTCAGGCTTAGGGGGGCGGGGGTGAGTCTCTGTGGAAATGTAAGAGTCAAGGGTGTGATTCAGAAACTGCAGTACAAGAGGATCCACGCAGTAATATCTTCCCACCCTGAAACCCCACTGACTAGGCTGGAAGAAAACAGTCACTATCTACCAGAGCTCACTGAAGCGGGGAAAAATAACCAGAGGGCTCCCTAGGACATCTTCAGGAGAGCCAAGTAGAGCCCAACCTGCTGCCTTGGACAGGATGGCCGGGTAAGTGCTAAGAGCTTACAAGATCCAGACACAGCCCATAAACACAGCAGTCCCATCAGACAGCCTCCACATCCAGGCCACCAGGTCTGATGGCAGAAGACTGGCCACTGGCCAGACACTGAGCTGCCTGGCTGGCCTGAGCAGGGACCCGCCCCACAGAAGGTAGGTCCTGGCACTGACCACATCCTCCTATGGAACAAAAGCAAGGCTGGCTGGCCCTGGGGCCCAGGACCCCGGACCGGGAACAAAGCCAAAGACACTTGTGTCTGCAATGGACACACTTAGCTCATGGTTCTGGAATGTCCTTTCTAGAAGGACTGCTACCTCCATGCTGGAGGACCGACCCAAGCCCACTTAAACGCTGCAAACAAGTGAACACAAGTATCTGGTTCAACCCAGAATGTGCCATTTCTAAATGGCTAGTAGCACTGCCTAGAGATCTCAACAATGCCCACACCAACACAAACAAGGAACCATCTCTGCAAGGCTGCTAGCCAGCCAAATGAGCACCTTGGCCACCCAAGGGCTCACAAAGGCCTGCAACGTTGTCTTATAGTTGGGGAGAGGCCTCTCTGCAGGTGGCAGGTGCCCACCCTGCCTTGGTAGACTTCCAGGTTGTGTTACACCTGACATAAACCCTAGTCAGAAGTCAGGTGCAATGGCGCACACCTTTAATCCTAATACTCGGGAAACGGAGGCAGGAGGATCTCTGTGAGTTGGAGACCAGCCAGGGCTACACAGAGAAACCTGTCTCTAACCAGGACACAGGGCTCCTGGGTATTCCAGTGAGGTTAGAGTCAAAGATCCTGGGGCTCAGGACCAAGGAGGGACAAAAGCAGCAGTGCTGCTGTGGGTGTCGCTAAGCCTGGCACAGGGCAACCTCAGCCACAAGGGTAGTTCTGGTGATCATGCAGTGTTTCCTAGATGGCTGCTAGGATCAGAGTTAGAGAGCCACGTCCCCCCCTGCAGCTTACCAAGGTACCGGAGCACAGCCTCCAGGGGCTTCCGCACTACCTGCTTCAGCACCAGTGGGCTCTGGGAAGCCTCAGGCAGCCGTGCTGTGCCTACAGGAGGGGGAGGTTGGGTGAAGGGCTACGTCCCCCCAGAGTCAGGGCCCTTACCTTTACCCCAACCTGGACACTGCCTGGGTGTGGCTCCTGCCGGCCCCAAGAAAGGGAACAAAGAATGACTCACATTCAGCCTTGATTGCTGCGCTGTTGATGGGCATGTAGGGGTGGCGTGCGGCATGCCATGGGCGTAGGATCTCACGGCACAAGCGCCGGGCAATGCGTGTCAACTTGGTAGTATGCAGGTAGAAGGCCTGCCTTGTCTTCATGGCAAACTTGGGGCTCCCACTGCTCCGGGCTGGGATGCCATGGGGACTCTGTGGAATGGGGCACACCACCCCAACACAGCACTGTGACCGGAGGCCAAGGACCCAAAGCCCACATGCAGCAGGTGATAGGTATGGCATGTCCCACTTACCATGTTATTGCGGTTTGGTCCCGGCCTCTCTCCATCTAACCGGGTTGGCATTTTCAAGCCACCATATTTCTTCCAATATGTCCAACAAGATGCGCAGAGGCGACACTGCATGTTAGGGGGACCCCAAGAATACCACTGGTAAGACTGTGTGGCTACGGACAACAAAGTTGGAAATAGACGGATTCTTAAGCAGAACCAACGGTGCAGAGAGCATCCCACAGTGTCCCCACCGCCACCACAGCCATCCCACCCACAGTTCTAGGGCCAAAGCAGGTCCACCTCATGTTCCCGAGGAACTCTTCCAGACTCCCCCCACCACTGCAGCCCCATTATGCTGTCATTCCAGGTCTGGGCACAGGGCCTTCGGGGCCCATGAGCACCACAGCCACGCAGGGGCGTTCCCGCGGCCCCGCTGCCCGGGCGGGTGCCGGGCGGGTGCCGGGCACGGCACTTACCGTAGCAGCTCTCGCAGGCCCGGCCGGCCCCGGGGCTCTGGCCCGGCGTCCCTGTGCCATTCACTACACTGGCCTTGACACTGTTGACGCTGATCTGGTTTGGATTTGGCTTGTTACTGATGGAGGAGAAGGATCAGTCACAGGTGCTCTGGGGTGTCTGTATCCCAACAGACACCCCTGTTCCCTGGTCCCTTGTGTCATGGCTGCCATACCCCATGCCCCAATATGCTGAGCACTAAACCCAGCTTGACTCCTGGCCAAAAATCCTTGAAGCCCGATCCCTCCTCCCCAGCTAAGCAAGCTCATGAAGAGGTGACAGAGGTTCCTTGACTCAGCTCAGGAAGCCACCTGACCCCAATGGATCCTAAGAGTCCCACACCCACTGCCCACCCACCACTGGCCCCCAGGAACGCAAGAATGAACTTACTAGTTGGGAATATAAACCTGCTTTAACTTGCTCTCTGCTTCAGCTGCTTTCAAACGTTTCTTAAAACAAAACAGAGGGTTAGGGAGGTTATCAGGCTGGCTGGGGCAGCTAGGAGACCACAGGGAGGGGACACCATGGTTTCTCCATCACTGTCTCCCTTGGGAAAGACTTGTGAAAATTTTGCATGGCTCTTCTGGCCAGCCTAGGGCCAGGAAGTGGGGGTGTCAGGCTGGCTAGGGTTCAGGAATGTCCCTTCCTCCCAGTCTCTCTGAGTCCTCTAGTGACCGTGGCTCCTTCCTCTTTGCTCCAGGCTTAGGGAAGGCATAAACAAATTAATGTGACTCTCTGGGGACTGTGGGGGAAGGATGAGGCAGGTGTGGTATGGGAGGGTGGGACGCCCACCTGCTGGACGTATCTGTCGGTGGTCTTCCACATGTAGTAGTATTCAATGATGCTGGTGAGCGATTTCCATGGGAGCTGGGGTGAGAAGGCAACATCATGGGTGGCAGGAACAGGACTACTGCCCAGCCAGACTGGGACAGGGTGCAGAGGCAGGGGCAGTGCTGGGATGGCAATCCTGGCCCCCCACTAACAGCACAACAAGCCCCCTTCCCCACTGTGTTAACCACAGGAATGTGTGGCTGACCTTCCCCTGAAAACCCAAGCTAGAACAATTACCATTATGTCCGAGAACCTGAGCCAGATGACACCACCAGCTTTGCTCTCCTTACTGGGGATCAGAGACCTGTCGTCCTGCCCTTCTGCCTCCCACCACGACCATGCACTTGTCAGCCTCCAGGACCACAGACTGATGGATTGGCTCTGAACTACCCATTCTCAGGGGCTCTGCTCCAGTAGTGAAGGATGGACCAGGACAGGCCGGGAGGCTCCCCGTGCCGCCCACATCTCAGCACTGCACCACCCTGGGCTGCAAAGCCATCTTGGCTGCTCCTCCGGGTCAGTTAACTCTACGGCTTCTTCCACAGCCTTTGTCCTTCCCTTATACATAGCTGAATGTTGAGGGCTGGGGCGATTCTTATCTTCGGGCACACAGCAGTGAGCGGAGCCCTAAACCCTGCCCTCTTCCAGTACTTGTCAGGCTACAAGCCAAGCGACTGAGTTCAGTCTTCTTCACCTCCAGCTACTGTTTAAAATGGCACTTTTCATTTCAAAGGGCTCATAGGTTGTTTTTGGCAGTGGTGGGGATCAAACCCAGAGTCTTGGCCATGAAAGGCAAGCATCTTATCCCTGGGCTATACCCCAAGGCTAGGGCTTCAGTCTTTAAAAATCTAGCATGATGGTTAGAAATGTCATTTGAGAACTTTGGTATTTAGTATTTCTTTAGTATTTATCAGCTTTATCTGCATGAACAACTCCCAAGAGCAGACTCACAAAAGTGTGTCTTGTGGCCTGGGCTACACAAAAGCTGGGTTATGTCTGTTCTGTGCAGAATCCTGTTTCTGTACTTGGGTCACTTGATCCACTGACCAGCAGGCCTTGCTCTCTAGCACGTGGCTCCGCAGCCTTTTCTTTGGAGTCTCCGACACTGTTTATCTGCTGAACTGTGTCTAGAAATACTCAGATTCCACAGGGCCGTCCAACCTGCTGTAGCAAACATGTCCAGCCCTCTCAAACGCTGCCACCTCTCTTCTAACCGCTGGTTTCTTTCTATCCCATTCTTCTAACGCTACTTTTTGTCTAAAAAGGTTGTGCTCACTTTACATGCCCAGCTGTCCAGCAGCTGGGCTCCCAGGCTACTCCTTCAGACCTTCTGGAAGTCTGTGCCTATGCTAGCACTCTGCGTGACCCTGGCTCTCCCGCCCTGGGCTGGGCTGGCTAACTTAAGTTTGTTTGTCATTTGTAGCAGTTTCTAAGTATTTCCCAGGCTGGTCTCAAACTCACAATCCTCCTGCCTCAGCCTCCTGACGCTGGGATTATAGGCATGTTTCACCACGCTGAGCCTTGTTATTATTCTGATGGTGCTCCAATGGACAATACAGTCCACTCACTACATCCTGGCACTTAGTAACCCTACCTCCTCCAGGCTGTGGGTAAGGTGGCCCAGCTGCCTAACCTCCTCCAGACACGCTCCTTCACCAGAGTGCCTGCAGGCTTTCAGTCACGTTTAATACTATGCCGTCCTTTGGGGACTGAGGGGACTCTGAGGGCTTAGGCCCTCTCATAGTAAAGACCCCAAGGACTTGCTGGAACTGCACATAGGAGGGAGGCTCAGCTTAGTTAAGAACAAAACAAAAACAAGTTCAAGCAGCTGATAAGACTTGAGGATGCCTCCAGAGGAACCTCCTCCACAGCAGTATCCTAGCTCCACAGTGAGGGCCTATGCCCACTCAGTGCTCACTGGCAGCCATACTATGCATGGACGGAAAGCGCAGAGGCCTGGCCACGGGCACAGGCCTCTTCCTGGTGAGAGTGGGGCCTGGCTAGCCACTACCCAACCTCACGTAAGCACTTACAAAATCTTGTTGAATGTCTGTGAAATCTTTCCCATATTTTTCCAGAGCTTCCTCAAAAAGGTTGGCTTCTGATGCTGACCACTCCTCCATCTCATCCCTGCAGAGCACCGGCCCACCCTGAGGCACGAGGGCTGAGATAGCCTTGGAGATGTCGTAGATGTTCTTGTGCAGCGTGTCCATGGCATGGAACTGTAAGACAGCAGGGCTCCCCTGGGTCCAGGCTGTCCCCAGGCCCTAAGGAGTGTCCTCCTGAACCGTGATGTGACCCACCCACTCCTTCAGGTCTCAAGGTGACAATCTAGTGGCTGCCAAGGCCCCTGGGTGGGAACCCCTCCTTAACTCCCTTAGCGTATGTTAAACAAATCTAAGGTGTACTAGAAGATGCTGAAGTCCTCAGTTACCTTGCTAGGACCCTCTGTGCCTATGTGGCTGTTGGCCCCCAGAAGAAAGCAGGGGAGGCGGCAGTGGCCCACTCACCAGGGTGATGTCTCGGGAGGCCGCCGCGGCACTCATGTGCAGGCTAGGCTGCCGCACGGAGCTGCTGCAATCCAGGGCCCGTGCAAAGGTGCCCACAGAGCTGGGAAGAGGGAGACTCACTAACCACCAGAGCTGACTTGGAGGGACTGCCTCCACCAGGCAAGTCAGTGAGGCCAGGGCCTAGGTGGCACACCCACCAAAGGGCCTCTGGGGCCCAGCTTTAGAGGAGACCAGGTAGAAGCTGCAGGAGCGTCTCGGTGGCATATGAGTTCCCATGTGCAAATGAGTTGGGAACAAAGAACTTACAAAAAGTGCCTCAACGCTGCTTAGGAGAATTAGCCATCTCCATTGTGTCTGCTGGAGATTTCTCTATGGGGAGCTGCCTCAGACCTGGGGACCCTAAGCCTCATTGTCTGTGGCAAATGTAGACAGGCCTCCTCCTGGGCCATGCTGGGATTGATCTGGGCTTCAGCTGCTCTGTAGGCTCAGCACTGGTTCTGGGGTCCTACCTCCTCCATTCCAGCAGCCCCCAGCCACCCACTTGGACAGCTTTAGCTAGGTCCTAGTCTAGCCCTGGGAGAAGCGCCTGCCTATGGTGGAGACAGACCTCAGGACACAGAGTGAGAACATAGGCCCAGACACACAGGCACACGTGTCATGGGACCCAAAGGGACCCCAGGGACATTTGCAGCCCTAAAAGGCTGCATCCATACTCAGTGAAAGGTCTGAGCAGGAAACAAGGACAAGACCATGGACTTCATGTTGGATGTACAAATTAAGGCTCCATGCCTCTAAGACCCATCCCAGCACTCCAGGCAACAACCTGCTTGTCCCTGGTTATTGAACTCACCGGGCCACTACAAGGAACTGGTCAATCTGCTTATCCACAAGCGGATTATGGGCTTCCCACACCTTGGTCTCCAGTTTCGACTGATCACGGCCATCCTCCTCACCTATGGGGAGGAAACAAGTGTCCCTTAGAACAGCAAAGGCTGGGGAAAAGACTCCAGAGTGGAACCAAAAGTCTGTCTGCTCTTCTTTTCCCCAGGTGACGGGAAGTGCTAGCTTGGAGGGGAGACCGGCACACACATCCTTACATAGAACCTCCAAGGCACACTTGGCCCAGCACTGGCTTGTACATCTTATACATACCCAATACCTGGGGCGGGAATGACCTGGGGAAGGGAGGTGTTGGGCACTCTGCTCTTTGATTTCTATTCCTCTGAGAGTTTGGGGACAATTACTGATGAAATAACTGTATACTCATAAAGAGCATACAGCACCACCAAGAGTCTTGAAGAGAACCATGTCATGAGCCAGGTCAGGCCTGACTCTAGGGAGACGCCCTGAGGAGAAATCCCACAATCATCCATTGTCTTGACTCTCCAGCCAAGGGCTACATTCATAATTTAATGAAGGTATCATGCTTCGAAATTTGCATCAGATCCAGTCAACTCCCCTTTGGCCCTTGGCATCAATGTGCCATGTGGCCATGAACAACCAGCACTTGAGTCCCTGCAGGGTACTGGGTTCCAAGTCAGGGCACTGAGCAAGCTCTCTAACAAAAGGACTGGACGTCTGCAAGGAGATATTTCTGACCCTCTTAAAGAGTTACTATCTCTGGGCCCTAAATCCAGGCAGGACAGGTCTTATGATCAGCCGGTCACAGAGGACGAGGGCCCTGAGTTGGAAGCCCACCACTGCAGGAGGCCTGGCAGGGACCACGGTAAGGACTGAGGAGCTTGATTCATCAGTTCTCTGGCAGTCGTGGTCTACAGCTGGATTCTATGACTCCAGCCTATGCAGGCCTGGTACAGTGGCATTTCCCCAGTGCTATGGGTGGGGTTCTGTCTTGGTGTAAACTGTACTCAATCCCTTCACCTGGGGTCACAGTGTGTAACCTTTGGCATTCCAGGGTCCCCAAAACCAAGACACTGTTCACAGTAAATGACTTACAACTGCCTGGAACAGAGAGCAAAGAATGCCGGGAGATCCCAACCCACATTGCTCACTTTGAAATTTCCAACATAGTTAATGGGGCAGCATGGGGCTGGATGGAGATTGCTCAGCAGTTAAGAGTATGCTCTTCCAGAGGTCCTGAGTTCAATTCCCAGTACCCATGTCTAGCAGCTCACAAACACCTGTAACTCCAAGGGATCCAACATCTCTGGTCTCAGTGGGCACCCCCAACATTGCATACATACCACATGATTAAAAGTAAAGATAATTTTTAAGAAAGACATCATGGGGAAGCAGCTGTCTTTGTGTCAAAAGGCTGCAGAGGGGTGTGCTAAGAGAGAAGAGGTCACTGTGGCAGGCAGCTCCCCTGGGGCCCTGAAGCCAAAGCATGGCCCTCTTGGGGATTCTCCTAGCACTCACCAATGAGCCCATAAATGCCTAGGAACATGGATATGCCAGATTTGGAGGAACAGATGCTCCAACTGAGGTCCTCTGACCTTTGAGACCTCTCCCGCCTCTCGGGTCCCTGTGGAACCTAAGTTCATGTGGATTTCATAGGCAAGGCCTCTATTAGTTTCCTCTGACCCTTCCTCTGGGCCAGGCCAAGCAAGCAGATACTGTAGCTTCAGCCCAGGAGGCTGGACATGGTTCAGGACTGCCTACAGAGCCTCAGGGCTGGGGCCGTTTGGGGAAGAAGCTCAAGAGAGGTCAGCACAGGCAGCAGCTGGCTGGCTCTGGCTAAGAGGTTGTGTATGGGCATCATGATGTGTCAGGGACAGGGTAACAAGCTCAACTATGGGACAGAAGTCAACAGCCTCCCAAACACAGAGCCTTGTACCCAAGAGCCAAGCGTCTGATGAGCCAGGCCACGCCCAGTACCCACCCAACTGAGCTTAGCACCTCATTCTGAGATCCAACAAGCAGAGAAAGCACAAAGACTAAGAAACCAATACGGTAAAGGGAAGGGCATGCAAAATGACGTCACCATGTGCCACACTAAGGCCAAGTGCACTGTACACACACACACACACACACACACACACACACACACACACACACACACACACACACACGGTTCTGTCTGCGGTACTGCCAAGACAGTAAAACAGTAATACCCTCAGAGACCAGGTCATCTCTTAGAATGCGCTAACAGTTACATGGGCTACAGAGCCTCTGACAACTACTGGGGCAGACCTGAGCGCTTTACTGGAGACCAAGGCCAGGATCTGGAGCTCATCAGATCATTCTGCAAGGCTGCTTGAAGGAAGATGTGGGACGGACCCACAAGCCTAAGGTGCTAGGCCAGAGTTGATGGATGTCAATCTGCTCTGGCAGTGGCAGAAAAACCTTCCGACCAAAGGTGACAACCCAAGTTTGATCCCTGTGACCCACCATAGTAGGATAGGACCTATCCTTGCAGGGTGTCCTCTGACCACCCCTACATAGAGGTTAACGAATGAATAAATGTAATTTTACACGCATCCCCAAAAGACTTTTGAGGTGGTGGTGAGAGGGCTCAGTATGCAAAGGAGCTCGCAGCCAGGCCGGACAGCCTGAGTTCAACCTCAGAGAGAAGTGACTCCTACACACTGTTCTCGACCTCCTCACGCACACTAAGGACCTGAGTTTGATCCCCAGTCTCACTCACATGGTGGGATGAGAAAACAGACTCCAGCAAGTTGTCTTCTGACCTTTATACACACACACACACACACACACACACACACACACACACACACACACACAGAGAGAGAGAGACATGCAGGCATGCACGCCCACCCCCATGTATGCACCACACACAAATGTAAAAACTATAATGAACCAGGCTGAAGCAAGAGGGTGACAAGTTCAAGGTCAGTTTGGACTATATAAGTAAGTGAGACCCTGTCTCAAAACACATGGGATGGGGCCAGGGAGATGGCTCAATGGTTAACAGCACTGACTGCTGTTCAACCAGGAAAACCTGCGTTCAACTCTCAGAACCCATAGGGCGGCTCACAACCTTTTATAACTCCAGCCACAATTGATCCAACGCTTTCTTCTGACTCCATGGGCACTGTTAAAAAGTGGTGCACCAATATCCATGCAAGCAAAATATCCACACACACAAAATATAAATAAATAAATGAAATAAGGAATGAGGCTAGGGGGGGTGGCATGTGGCAGAGCACTTGCCTAGCAGAAATAATCTAAAACCAAAGTCATAATGAACTGCCGAAGGGAAATCCGAGTTCAAGAAGCCACAGGGGTTCAACGGGTGGCTCTGGGGTTGGAGACCTGCTGCTGGACGCCAACGTCCCCTAGGAAGGAGGCGTTGAAAGCCGAGGTAGCCTAGGCTGCAGCTTCCTGCCTGCCACGGCCCAACCTGAACCTCACCTTCTTTCAGCAAGTCAGTAATGTCAGCCTGGTACCGGTTCCCTACTCGGATCTCCCCTTTGTCAGCCAGGAGGGTCTTCTGCTGTGGGTCGTAGACTAGAGAATAGAAGAAGAAATCCTGAAAAACACCACAAGACAGAGGCGTCAGGTGAGTCCTCCACCTTCAGCTGCTCCAACAAGCCTGTCCAGTTCTGATGGGGGGAGGGGACACGGTGACCTGCCTGTCTATGACCCCGGGAACAGAAGCCCCCACAGCAACAGAAATGAAGTAGGAACTGGGAGGGACCTTACCAAACTGCTGCAGAAGGTGCTTGTCTGGTTAGGAGCTAAGAGCTGATGAGCCAGGAGCTTGCCAAGATCACCGGGCACAGCCCCCTCACAAAAACCGCTGTCTTTCTGTCTCAGCAACAATTTGAAATTCAACTTATGAGGGCTGGGCATAGTGGTGGATGCCTTTAATCCCAGCACTTGAGAGGTAGAAGCAGGCAGAGCTCTGTGAGCTCGAGGTTAGTCTGACTGACTATAAGAGAAGGATTGGGCTTACAGCTGAGACAGGGAAAGGTTGAGAAAGGCTGGCTGGATGACTTTCAGCCTGGGTCAGCCATGAAAAGCTGCAGCCTGCTGTGGTGTCTAGCTGTGCTCGGTGACACTACATAGTGAGTTCCAGGACAGCCAAGGGCTACACAATAACCTGTCCCAAACACCCTGTGGGAAGTGGGGGAGAAACTCAACGTATGAGAGCAACAAAAACAAGGTGCCTAGGAATAAACCCCACAACCGGCTGCAGGCAAGCAAGCATGTGAAGCTGCACCGAGCACAGCTAGACACCACAGCAGGCTGCAGCTTTCCATGGCTGACCCAGGCTGCAAGTCATCCCGCCAGCCTTTCTCAACCTTTCCTCTCTCAGCCTCTTCCTTATAGTCAGCATGGTGTTGGTTCTGAGTAGTCTCCTGGGCCTGAGATCAACTCCTCCCATAGCCCGGCTCTCAGTGGTCCCTGTGATCTCTAGTTCCTGGCTGCTCTTGCACACTCTGCTCCCAGGCCTGCTGCCCAGCTCTCTCTTGGGCTGCTAGTCCTCACCTTGCATTCCATCCCATAACTAACAATTCCTCTGCCTCTTTCCCAGCTCCTATTCTACGTCCTGCTGCCACTCTGAGACGAACTAACCTCTCTCAACTGCCACACTGGGGTGTTAGTACCACGTACAAGACCTGTCGGTGAATGCTGTCTTTCTAAGGGCCCGGCCCACCCGGTGGATAGTGGTACTGCCCCAGACCTGTCAGTGCTCAGACCCCATACCAGTTCTCTGAATTATAAAAAGCATACAGCCTGCTTCATGCTAAGTCTCACTAGCTGGAAGGTCTGGGTGGCCTGACCATACTAGATATCCCTCTGTTGGCTGCTGTCTGTGGTAGGGCTGCTCTTCTCTTCTGGGTGGGGTCCTTGTTTCTTTTCTTTTCTTTCTTCTTTGTTTGTATTGGTTTTTTTGTTTTTGTTTTTATTTTTTGAGACAGGGTTCTCTGTGTAACAGCCCTGGCTGTCCTGAAACTCACTCTGTAGACCAGGCTGTCCTCAAACTCAGAGATCCACCTGCCTCTGCCTCCCGAGTGCTGAGATTAAAGGCGTGCGTCACCACTGCCCAACAGGGTCCCTGTTTCTTGAGACTGCCTGTCAGGGCTGAGGCCTAGGCAAAGTATGACTCTTAGAGACTATTGGTAGTTACGCCTGGTAAGCCACAGGTATATAAGGGGGAAAAAATAGGAGTCTCAGGCACACAGAGGGCAGTGAGTAGCCCAGCCAGAAGAAGCAGGAACCTGCTTTTTTCATCACTCAGGTATTGCATGTTTCCTAAACATCTAAATGGAAAACAGTATCAAAGAACACATGGGCTTGACCACCTGGACGTAGGGGCACCTGGAACACTCTAGGCTGTCTGTGTGTCACTCATACTACTGGGGTTGCCACCGTGTGTGCCATATTACCACAGGCCTTTGTCTCACAGATACTTGTGACTCTTCCCTTCTCCACAGCTGTCAGCAAGGTCCTTCCAGAGGTCCTCTGCCCAGGAGAAACACTCCCAGCATCAACCACAGCCTCCTCCTGGGCCCTGGCTGCCTAGAGGACAGCTGGTGCACATCTCATGGCTGCCCGGATTCCTAGCCCTGCAGTCCTCACCAGACTTGTGGGCCTGAAGGGGCTCATGTAGCAGCAGCCGAACCACCATGTCCAACCATCTCTGGGCTCTGTCTGGTAGGAGTGGTGGTAGGGCTGGGAGAGCAGGCTCACAGTGAGCGCTGCATGTAGACGTGGCCCTGTGTGAGGGTCTGGGCTGCGCCCAGGACGTATTCTGCCATCCTGGTACTCTCAAGCTTCAGTGGTACTCCCTGGGGGTACAGGTAACGCCCCCCTCCCAGGTCAGCCTGAGCCAGCTGTACACGGAAGCCTTGGGCCACAAGCCTCAAGCTGAGGTAGTAGAGCCCCAGAGGCAAGAGGTGGTGGTGGCGGTGGCGGCAGTGGCGGCGGCAGCAGTGTGGTGGTGGTAGTGGTGTGAAACCTGCTTCGTACCTGACTATCAGTGTTCCTTTCTACTCCCAATCCTCCAAGTAACTGACATGCTAGCCATCTAGCCTCAGAAACCTGACCTTCCCAGTAGTATCCTACAACATCCTCAGGGACTTTGCTTCCCCAGAGACACTAATTTCTCTAGGGAGTGGTATCTAATGGGTACTACCCAACTATGTGCAGAATGATCCTACATAAGAACTACCTGCCCCAAAGGCAGCAATGCCCACGAAGGCTAGCAGCCCTGAGGTCACTTCTGGCTGTGGACAGAGATGGTCCATGTAGCCTTCTGTTTTCCATGTGTTATCCACAGAGTTTTTCTGCGAGCACCCAGGTAGGAGACAAGGTGGCTCTTGTCCCTGGAACCCTGGCTCGGAAGGCCTACCAACTCCAACCACTTGTACCCCAGAGTTGGAACCTCCACATGGGGAGGGGGGTCATCTTGAAGAAATGCCTGTGAACACCTGAAATGACCGACCGATCCAGACAAACAGCTTTGACTCCTGGGGACAGGGTACTGTGGGTAGGGGGAGTTGCAGTACAGTTAAAAGGGCTGGCATCGGGCCAGGCCAGAAAACAGTAGGCTGAGTCTTACCTCACGCTCCAGGTAGGATTTCAGTGACTCGGTCTCATTGAGCAGGGTAACACTGCATTTGCCCCTGGAAGAAAAGAGTGGGTAAGAGAAGGAGGGCAGGCAGCAGGGCACCAGGGGAGGGGGGGGGCCAAGAACTACCTGATGTGGGTGGCAGGCAGCGACTCCAGCTGCCGAGAGAGGAACAGCTCCCGATGCCGCAGCTGATGCTTAAGTTTCTCAGGCAGGTCCACCATCTCTGGGTTCTCTACCTCCTCCTCCACCTCCCCTAGAGGACAAAGGGGTCCCGTGAGTCATTCCTGAAGATGGCAGCTGAGAACCCTGCCCCCCAAGCTAGCTCTCCCTCGTGCAGGGCATCAAGCGCAGGAGGGCCACTTCCCTGCCTATCACATCTCCTGCCCATTCCAGGGTGGCTCAGGAGCTCTGGGCAGGCCCCCACAGATGCCCTGAAACCCTGGAATAGAGGGCTCAACATCAGACGGGAAGAGGAAGACAGTGTTCAGACTGGCCTCAGAAGCAGCAGGCAGAGAGAGGCAGGAAAAACATGGGCACACTGCATGTTCAGGACAGGAGGTTTCACCCGCCAGCCTGAGGCCAGACGGCCCTGCACAAGACACAGTAGATGTCCTGCACTAGCAGGACAACCCCTTGAGGCCTGGGCCACAGCCAAGGCCGGGCTACAGGCTGAACATAGGGAATCCCAGCCCTCAGCCGGCTGGCAGAGGATGCAGGGATGGGCATGCAGGCAGCCCATCCAGGAGACATCCACCTGTGCGTCGCCCGCCCCAGCCCAGGGACACAGACGCGAGGACACCCTCCTTGTAGAGGTCGGCTCTTACCTTCCTCGCCGGTGTCCGCCCCCGGTCCGGCTCTATAGCAGACTGACAGGGCTACATAACAGACAGACAGCGCCCAGATGGCAGGTTAGGGCCAGTGCCAGCGCTTGCTCCCTGCCCAGGGCCCGGACCGAGGAGACATGGGGGCCACAGGCCTCCCAGCAGAGGATGAACACCACCCAGCCAAAGACTACCTGAGTCTCCTGACTGCTCCAACATTCAGGCCGCCCACCTGAGACCCATCCCTCTTCCAACTACTGCCTGAGACTTTCTACGAATGTAGTTCTTGACCACCCCAACCAGAATGTTCACACACTTGCACCAATCAGGGCCTAACTCCAACCTAGATGGCAGTCAGCACAGGAGTCAGGGGCCTCCAGACAAGACTTCCCAGAGGAAGGCAAGAAAACAACAGACGGCAGGCGGAGGTCACTGGCTATTGGGAGAAGTCCAGGCTGTACCAAACGCCAGGTGGCTTGGCTACTGTCCACTACCCTACATCAACAAAATACTCCTTTGCCTATCCCAGATCCCCAAATTGGGGAGTATGGAATAGCGTGCACAATGACAGCCCAGGCCTGCCTAGTGTGTCCAGCAGAGGGGGACAGCCCTGCCAACACCACAGCTCCAATAAACCTGCCAGACATGGCTGCTCTCTGTTGCCCCCATGTGGTGACTGCAGGGCGTTCTGGCACTTTTGGGAGGGGAATCCCTAGCCTTAGGCATCTTAGATGGAGGCCAGGGCTGGGAGATATGTTCTCAGATGCCTGGGGCATCTCCACTGAGCTGTTCTCCTCCTAAACAAGGCAGGCAGGTCTGTTCAGAGCAGCTCCTGCCCAGTGGACAGGAGCTATGCACACCATCATCTAGAGCCTGAGATGTAGGTACATGAGGCCCAGCCACCAACAACTCAAAGAGGTTAGCTTTTATGTACACCCACCCTGCATTATACAGTGCATCTAGGGAACACAGCCACACCCTCACTGGTAGAGGGGCCTGTGGGCTGCATCCAGGTACAATCCCCCACGAACCCTGAAAGACACCAAGTGGTTCTAGGACGCCTTCAACTCTTCTAGCCCTAGAGCAGAGCCTGACCCTATCACAGCTACACGCACAGTCTCTGGCTCCAGCTCTCCCTAGAGACCTTCCAAAGGACAAATCCTGAAGGCAGGTGAGACAGCCCCAACTCATACTCCGCGCCTCCCCACTTCCCAGGCCTAGAAGCACTAGCTCTGGGCTCCCATGACAGCTCCAGTCTCACTCTGCTAAGGCCTAACCTTGCTCTGGAGGGTACTGGGCAGAGGCCAGGCCACATTTCCCTCTGTGGGCATCTGGATGGGGTTCCTGTATGGGTGCACCATAAGCTACAGTGTCTGGCTTCCCATCTGAGGGTAGTGCTCAAGCTCCCCGACCACAAGGCAGGGCCCTCTCTGGGTCTCTAGCTCCTGTGTAATGGCGCCCTACTGTGGAAACAGCTGTGTGTGCCCTAGCTATAGGGAACTATGTAATCAGGAGGCAGCCCCAGGGAATGGGGCACTGGGCAAGCACAAGACAGGCCAAGAGAAGCCAGCCAGCAGAGCCTGGTACCCTTGATGCCTGCCTCCTTGGCTTGATAGAGATGCCCCATGCAGCTTTTCTGGGAGCACAGTGTGGGGGCTCTGTAGACTCCCTTGTTCTGGGAGGCCCTCCACAGAGACAGCAGCACCTCTGGGGCGTCTCAGACAGCAGGAGGTTCTGACTGCGCAGTGGTCCTTAAAGTAGGTCACTGCCCTTCCAGCAGACCATCTCTCCACTGTGGTGGACACAAGATGGCTCCGACTTCACTGCAGACTTGAGACCCACACCTGCATGTCAATCACGTCAAACATTACTGAGCATGAAGCATATGAACCTACAGGCTTTGAGGTCAGAGGTCGAGGGAGCCCAACTTTGTATCCAAAAGGGTTCCTAAGCACATGGTCTAAGACGAGGGCTGCATTTTCATTTGGAAGCAAAAACAAAGGGTCACAGTACTGTGCTGGTGGGTCACCCAGGGCTACCTGCAGGATGACAGAACTTCACTGCATAACCAACCCTACTCTCAGTCAGCTCTGGCTCCTTCTCGCTCCTCCCTAACCAAGTCCCTGGGAAGAACAGCTAGTTCTGGACAGCCTGCCTCTCTCACACTCCTGCTGGAGGTAGGTTTCTAGGGTTCCCACCTGATTGGCTGCCACCACAAAGATATTCTGGCTCCTGCAACCCTACTCCCACCTGTCAGGAGTGGGGATGATGGAGTGTGTGCACAGGTATGTGTGTGTGCTGCGCGTGTGCATTACAAGTGGGCCTTGAGCCCTTCACCAGCATCGAAAAGTCAGGGATGACACCTATTGAACTCAATGGAAAAGTACCCTCCTGGTGGACAGCCCAGGCAACTCTGCTCCTCCCCTGCTCAGAGACAGCACCCACAGTGACCAGAGCCTTACAGTTCCCAGGCTCGGGCAGAATGCCTGGGTCAAGCACCCAGGGCTCAGCAGTTACGCAACATTCACATAGCCCTGCTCCAGTCATGATACGGGCCTATTTCAGTGAGAGGTCAGACCCTAACCATGAGGGCCAGGCAAGGTTCCAACAGGGAGGAAAAGTGCCCTTGGACCATGTTTATTAGGCTTGGGTTTGAGTTCCCTTGAGCAAGGAGGAAGGTCTTTGTTTCTGAAAAAAACTACTAAAAACATAGACATCTTCCAGTGAAATGAAATCAGTCTATCTCAAGGGCCAGTGACCACAGCATCTGCCCTGGGCCAGTACCTTCCTTATCGTCTGCCCTATGGGTCTGAGCCAGACACCAGGTACACCAACATCCCACGCTGGACCACAAACTATGGGTATGGGGCAAGAGGCACGAGGAGGGATGTTTCACCCTGGCCCATGGGTAAACAGGACTTAAGAGGGAGTATGCACTTGCACAGAGCTATAAAGGTGTCACCAGAATACAGCTAGAGACAGGAAAGGACAAAGCAGGCCAGCAGAATGGCCTCAGTGAGGCCAGGACCCAAGAGTAGGCACTGAGGGGATAGGCACATCACCCCAGGGGAAAGGCTGAGACTCACTTGCATGCTTGTCAGCCAGGGCGATGAGACTGCTGGAAATGTCCCGCCTTCTGTAGAAACACACCACCTTGGCCTCCACATTCCCGTTGGCTGTCTGTAACGGCAAGGCAGAGGTGTCTGAGCAATGGAGGCCCCAAAAGGGGCCTTGAGACAGGACCAAGTCCCCCAACCAGAAACATTCAAAAGAAAATGATAGATCTCTAATACCCAAGCCCAGGTGTGAGGCCCTGAGGAGTGAGCTGAGGACAGCCAAACCTCTGACACATCAAAGTCAGGTAAATGTGACCAAAAGGGAATGAACGCTAGACACATAGATCGATCTCCCCCACCCAATGACCTGGACCCATGAAGTTCTACATTGCCAGCTAGGGGTCCCACCAAGATAGTGGCCTTAAGATAGTGGTGGCCCTGCTTTCTTTACCAGAAGCCTAAAGACAGCCCTGACACAGACTGTAGCTACCCCTCTTCCCTTCCAGGACAGGCTCCAACACTGTACTACCACAGGACTACCAGAAGTGGAGACCCGGTCTGTCACCTGGACCCTCATGACCAACAGGAACCACCGAGGTGAGACCTTGAGTCAACTGTGGACCTTGACCTGGGCTCCTGTAACGCTCTGCATGTTAGCACTAGCAGAGAATACTATACAACTAGCCAGGGTTCACATAAACGCTAAATAATGCATGGCACATCTTTAATCTCAGAACTTGAGAGGCAGGGGGAGGCAGATCTCTGTGTGTTGAAGACCACCCTGGTCTATACAGTGAATTCCAGGCAAGTCAGGACTATACGTTGAGACCCTGCCTAAAAACTAATAATAATAATAATAATGATGATAATAATAATGCTGCAATGATGCAAGGTTATAACCCTGGCTCGTGTCCCACCCTGGGTGGAGAATTATAAATTACTAAGTTCTACACAAAATATCTGTCTCCTCACTCCTGTTTACCCACCCTGCTCACTCACGCACACTGGCATGGACATCTGCTATACCCAGAGCCATCATGTGCGGAAGCAGTTCATAGTCTGAAGCACCAACACTCATAGTGAGTCCTGCATCACAAGATAGCCACTTGGGCCCAGACTCCCACAGGTTCTGACAGTTAATGTGGGCCACGGCTTACTCTGCACCCAGCCCAATACCATCACACATCCCTCAACACAGTATTTTATTTTATTTATTTTGGTTTTCACGACAGGGTTTCTCTCTGTAACAGTCCCAGCTGTCCTGGAACTCGCTCTGTAGCCCAGGCTGGCCTCAAACTCACAGAGATCCACCTGCCTCTGCCGCCTGAGTGTTGAGACTAAAGGCGTGCGCCAGCACCGCCCGGCGGTGCAGTATTTTCATGTTGTTCCACGCTTGTGCTGCATTTCTTTTCCTGCTGCTGTGTTACGTTACTCTGACAACGTAAGGAGGAAAGGACTTAGCCTGGCTCACAGGTCCATGTTACAGTCCACCATGGCAGAGAAGTCTCGGCATCAAGAGCTTGAAACAGTTAGTCACATGGTATCCAGTCAGGAAGCAGAGTGATGTATGTCTGCTGCTGCTCAGCTCCCTTTCTCTGCTTATACTGTCTGGGAACTCAGCCAGGGAATGGTGCTGCCAGAAGTGGGCAGGCCTTCCTCCCGCAATTAACATAATCAAGGTAAGACAACCCCCAGGTGTGCCCAGAGGGCAGCCTTGCATGTGATTCTAGATTCTGTCAAGCTGACATTACTAATCAAACATCACATACTCTGACTACATATAGCTACAGAAAAATGATCACATACTTCGATCAAATGTAACTAAAGAAAAATGGCTGAGCCAATACTATCACCCTACCCCTTCTTCCCCATCCCCAAGCTCATGTTCATACACACTGCTCTATTTACCTAGTTTCCCCTCAACTGTCTATTATGGAATCCTCCAAATGGCTTACAAGTGGGGTCCAGGAACAAATGTCAAGCTTTAATCATTGGTGACACTCCCACATCATCTTTATGGCTGTCTAAGCTGGGGGACCTCTTAGTATACCCAGGATGATGGCCTCACTGAGTAGTGGACAGCTTCCACAGCCTTCTGAGAGGCCAGCAGGTATGGTCACTTGCCCATTTTCAACTGGACACAGGGTTGGGATGACCTGCCTTCTGCACAGATGTGGATAATGCCAAGCGCAGCTCTGTGCCCATGCAGTCTGCTTCTCCTCTAAACTGAGAGGTTTTTTATTGGGGTTTTTACTTGAGACAGGTTCTCACTATCTGGCCCTGGCTCGACTTGAACTCACTATGTAGACCAGGCTGGCTTCGAATTTGGAGTTCCACAGTCCCTGTCTCCAAAGTGCTGAGATTAAAGGCATGTGCAACCACCACCCAACCCCGCTAAATTATTCTGTCTCTCATGTTCTGAATGACAAGACACACCCAAGAAGACCGCCTGTTCGGTCCCTGTTCCTTGGGTCACTCCTACCTGTTGGGGGATTCTTATTTCCTGTACTTCCTTCTAAGTGGGTGCTGGGTTTTGGGGTTGTCTCTGGTTTTCTGACTTGTGTCCCGGTCTCTCTGCTCCTCTCCTACTTTCTAGACAGTGTCCTCAACCGTTGCCAATCTTCCCTTTCTGTCTGCCCTTCTCTAAGTCCATGCTTTCTGGGGAGTTCCTCTCACTCTGTCCCCTGGCCACAGCACCTGCCCATGCTTGGCACTCTCTCTCCCTCCCTGAGGCCCTGGGTTCTATTCCCTGCTCTGGCAGCTAGCTCCTTTTCCTCCTAACTCCAATTTCATGTATGTATTAATCTTGCACAGCCTCTGGGATCCAGGAGTTTCTCATCACTGAAGGTTCTTGTCTTTCCTCCGTAACAGGTCCTGAGACCGTTTCATGTGTGTTGGACATGCTAACTGTGGATGGCAGCCAGGGACATCAGGCAAGTCATACTGCCTGTTTACCTCAAGTGTTGAAGGGTGAAACCTAGAGTATCTCTCATAGACTGTGGAGATCAGAGGTACTGTCTGCCACAGAGGAGGTCCAAGACTGAGGCCAAAACAGAAGCCCAGAGAGGAGCCCCATCCTTCCAACAGAGTCTGACATTGAGAGACAGCAAGACTGGTCTATCTACAACTGGGAATCTGAGCCTGCCAGCCGAGCTCACACCTCCCCACTACATGACTTGTCCTCTGCACTTGGCTTTGAGGTAGGTGACTTACGCCAGAATATCATTCAAAATGATAGGGCTGACAGCTACATATGCTGGGCCAAGGGACACCCTCTAGCTGCTGCGCACTGAGGATCTAGGGGACACAGCCAGCCAGACTTGGCCCACTCACTGCAGATGGGGTACTCCTCTACAAACTTGTTTGCTCATGTCCAAGTCTGTGCAATGAAATGTGTAAATGAGAGCCTGCAGCCAACTGTTCAAACTGAGAGCTCCAGTTACCCAACCTACTGCCTATTACCAACTGTGACCAGGGCCAACCATGAGGTTCTCGTCAGGGCTCTGGCCCCAGTGAAGCACATCAGGGGAAACACTAGTGCCCACCTGTGCCCTGACAGACCTCAGGTCTCCAGAAGCTCCCTGCATGCTCTGACTAACTTCAATTCATCTTCCCAAGACATCCCCAAGTACACACACGCACACACAACTTATCCCTGGGCTGGTAGTAGAAGCTGCTGCAGCAGCGTAAGGCCTTAGACAGCACAGCCTGAGCAACATGCGTCCCAAGGAGGTGGAGCTGGTAAGGTCAAACCCTAGAAGCTGGGCTACACCTAGGCTTCCATCAAGAGCCACTGCAGGGCCTAGCCAGGCTCAAGAGCATCCAACCTTGCCTTCCCTGTCCATTTGATCCCTAGAATCCCAAGCCACCATTCCAGCAAGCCTGGAGGTCTAGGAAACCCTCTCACTGGTTTGTGATACTCAAGAAGGCTACGTAGGCCTCACGGCCACCCAGTATGGCAGGAGAGAGTGTGTTTTCAGGGACACGGGTCTGAGAAATTTGCCATGTCCTCTGCCTGGCATTGGAAGCAGAGCAGGAACATGCCTGCCTACCCCAGCACCCTAGAAAAGCCCATGTGTCAACTTATCCATGTCTCCACACTCCTAGCCTCCACCCTAGGTGGCATGTGGATATCCTGGGGTTCCAGTAATGGAACAACCATGTCCCCAGACCAAGGATTAAGCATCTGCCAAGGATTCCCAACATCCCAGCATACACAAACCATGGTAGAAGAAGCAACCAGAGTACGACATCAACAGGACCCCCAGTATATAAATACTGCATGCACCCTCAAGGCTGCAGTAGACAGAGCAGACAATTTTGCAATGTTCATGGTAGTCCTGTGGCCAGGAAGTCACCTAGGCTAACGGAAATGGGAGGAGGATGAGAAGAGAGCATGTGTGTGTAGGTGGAACCAAGAGCACTGAAGGCCACTGGAGTCTGTCACTAGTCTCCAGAATCATCCAACCCAGATCCCTCTGAGTCCTGGGTGTGCTCAAGTCCATGCCTGGACAGACCAATATTTGCTGGGAGATGAGGTAGGAAGACCAGCAACACCTCACGGCTGCCCCAGGCTTGTCCTCAAGAAGCCCAGGCAAAGGCTGGAAAAATGACTCAGTGGTTAAGAGCACTGGCTACTCTTCCAGAGGATTCAGGGTTGATTCCCAGTATCCACATGGCAGCTCACAATCTATAACTCCATCTAGTTCCAGGGGATCCAATATCTACTCTGGCCTCCTCAGGCACAGATATTTTAAAAAGCCTAGACATGGCCCTAAAGAGCCACAGGGACTCACTCACAGCCTCCCCTGGAGGGACATAAAAATGCAGGCAGGAAGACCCTGACCACCCACAATAGGGAAGACTCCACCCCTCCCTGCCAGGGCTAGGCAGTAGCGTTGCTGTGCTGAGCCCTTACCTTATTGAGCTCTTCAATCCTGCGGATCAGGTACGGGTTGCTGGAGGAGTTCTCAAAGTAGACATAGTCTGCAGACAGAGAGGCCGTCACACATAGCATCAAGTCTCTAAGTCATTCCC
This sequence comes from Onychomys torridus, assembly GCF_903995425.1. NCBI lineage: Eukaryota > Metazoa > Chordata > Mammalia > Rodentia > Cricetidae > Onychomys > Onychomys torridus. The sequence continues at coordinate 80,510,906 of NC_050456.1, read as the reverse complement.
ACCATTCTTAGGGCCCCCAAAGAACTGACTGGGAGCCTCAAGCAGGCCCTCTAAGCCCTGCTCTGCTAGGGATGGGGGGAGGCAGAGCCTTACACCACCAGAGCAGTGGATGGTCAGAACCTAGAGAGGGTGCTGGGCCAGATCACAGCTGTGAATGGGCTAGGAAGAGGTAGGCTTGAGGGGCTGTCCTGGGAGGGCCCACAGCCCTCAAACATCCAATGTCAACTGCCTTCAGGAGCACCAGCCTTTGTGGGAAGGCTGTGGGGACTGACTGCAGCTCCCCCCATAAAGCCCAACTCTAAAGCTACCCTAAGGCCCTTGCTCAAAACTACTGGACACCTTCCCAAGTAGCTGCTGCAGGCAAGAACCGTGTGTCTACCATTCACCACCAGAGGCCAGGCTCCACAGACACAAAGACTTTGAAAGCTGACAGACTCAGCCTGGACAGCTCAGATCACCCCACTACCACAATGCTCCAGGAGTCCCAGTGCAGAGAGCATGCTGGATTGTCATACTGCCAGGCTGGCAGAACCCCTTGGCAATGAACCTCCTCCTTAGCTGAGGTGACTAGAAGGTTCCTCCTGATGAAATGGGCAGAGCTAGCAACTGCAGTTCCCTGCTCCCATGAAGGCACACACTTGCAGGCCTGTCACCATATTGCTTCCTGAGCCTGGGCCACCTGCCAGCAGGTCAGCTACATCCTTTTAATTCCAACAGCTAGTGCTCAGAGGCATTCACACCAGGGTGGAGGGTCTCCTGGAAAAAGCAAGGCCCAAGGGAAGGAAAGAGCACAGAATTGGAGGAAGTCTCTGGGCTTAGATTTGGGACCCTCCCAGGGCACTTGGTTGAAATTCATCAATGTGGATCATTTCTTAATAAAACTAGTTTTTTTAAAAGGGCACCCAAAGCCGGGCGGTGGTGGCGCATACCTGTAATCCCAGCACTTGGGAGGCAGAGGCAGGTGGATCTCTGTGAGTTCGAGGCCAGCCTAGTCTACAAAGCGAGTTTCCAGGACAGCCTCCAAACCCTGTCTCAAAAACACAAACACAAACACAAACACAAACAACACACACACACACACACACACACACACACACACACACACAAGGCACCCAAAAGCATTGGTGGCTCAGTGGTAGAATTCTCACCTGCCACACAGGAGGCCCTAGGTTCGAGTCCCAGCCAATGCAGAAATATACTTTGAGCCAGACAGTGGTAACACACACCATTAATCCCAGCACTCAGGAGGCAGAGGCAGGTAGATCTCTGTGAGTTTGAGGCTAGCCTGGTCTACAGAGCAAGTTCCAGACAGCTAGAGCTCTATGGGGAAAAAAAAAAAAATCCTGTCTCAAAAAAAAAACAAAAAAAATTTTTAAAGGGGGAAAAAAAGGCATCCACAATCTAAACTTTCATGATTACAAATCAGAGCAAAATAAGCCCAAACCCCAAATTATTTATACTTGCCAAAAACTGGAATAAAATCTAATGTCTCCCAAGAGGCAGGCACTGAGGTAGTTCATCTCAGAGAAGGGCAGGCACACAGACATCCAAGAATGGGGATGGGCACCAGTATGGGGATGGGGTGGCACCCTGACGGGAGGCTCACTCATGGACAGGGCCACACACTACGTCTGTGGCAGCAGCGACTCAACCACACACCTTTTCCAAACCTCAGAGGTGCTGCCCTACAATAATGAAGTATGCTAAATGTACATTATACATTAGTAAGAAAATAAAGAAGGCAGAAAAAAATGAACAAAAATCAATGTGAATTTAGACAAGAGGGAAAAAAATCAAACCAAAGAGTGACTAAAACATTAATAAATGATCATGAATAAAAGAGAAAAGCTAGAGCAGACCACCATCGGCCACGACAAGGGGGACATCCCTACAGGTCCCAGTGCCGTGGGAAGGTCAAGTGACAAGGAGGTGATGCGATGTTTTATGCCAATCACGTAACAACTCTGATGAAATGAACCAACCACCTAGAAAACAAACCAGTACAGCCTACCCGGGAGCAAAGAGCCACCATACACCTGCAGAAGAGAGATGCAGACTCCCAACAGGGGGAGCTCGGGTGACAGAGTACAAGACCCTGGTTTTGATATCCAGTTACACACACCCACACACACACACACACACACACACACACACAAACCTGAAAAGGTCCGTATGATAAAAATACAAACAGTAGGTGGGCTAGAGATGGCTCGGTGGTTATTATGTACAGCTCAACACCCTCATGGAGCGACTGACAAGGGCCGGTAACTCCAGCTCAAGGATCCGATGCCCTCTTCTGGCCTCCTCCAGTACTCGCACCTATGCACATACCCCCCCCCCCCCCCCCCAAACATAACTAAAATGGTAGATACTGTAAGTGTCCATGAACTACAATGGAGTGGCGCACTTCTGGAGAGGTCCAGATAGTAGAATTTAGGCATGTAGGTCAAGTGTGAGCTGAGTGCAATAAGTAGTAGGTACAACCAATCTTCCAGTGTTAGCTGATGAAATTCCCAGTACAGACAGATTACTGAGAAAAGAAGTGGTTTCCGGGTGACAACAGCTCAGGGTTGTTGTGCTGCCATAGCTCAGACCTTGTGACTCTGGAAACAGCCTCAACAGGATGGCAAGCATGGGATCTGAATGCAGATATTGATCTGAACAGATGCAGTTGCTGTAGAGCTCATTATGTTCTTTTTATGGGCCTGTTCTCTTAAGATGTCCAAAGTAAGAGCTCTCCCGACAAGCCTGGCTGTCCACAGTTCTAGGAGTGTCTCCTTCCCAGACCTTGGCCGTGCCAAACAGTCCTTGGTAACAAGACCCCCGAGGGCAGAGATTGAGTGATGAAGTAAGTGGTTACGCATGAACTTACGACCAACCTCCAGTAACAGTCCTGGTTCCAAGGCCCATTTCCATGTGTGGCTCCAATCATTAGTAACCATATGCTGGCCTGCACACCACCTTCTTCTGAGACTCAACTGGTGGGGCACACCCTTCCAATTCGAGGAGCAAGTGACTGTGTTCAAGAGAGCTGCAGCCTCATGACTCTTTCTAGCAAAGTGTCTTGGAGCACCCGCCCACCCCTCACAGCAAGGATTATAGTGTAGACCAACCTCTACATCACCGCCGAGGTGAGGACTCCCAACAGAGACACGGGCTTCTGCCAGAGTAGCAACATGAGCTAGGAAATATCCCTGATCAGACCTTCCCATTTTATTCCTCCCCAGGAAGAGTGAACTTAATACAGTATAAGCTTCTCAAATAAGTGCTGCTCAGTCTTGAGTGGTAGTACTTTACAATGAATTAATAGCATTACCAAGCATGTAGCAAGAACTAATTCTGAAAGTCATTCATTGCATTAATAATGGTGATTACAAGTGCTTTGTCTTGTTTTGGGAATCTTCCACTCTGGTCCACATTTAAGCACTGGCAAGCTACCATGCTGAGCTGTACAATGGGTCTGATCCCAATGTCCACCTTCTGCTTCTGACAAGGTCCACAGGACCGTGACCCACCAAGCCTTTGCAGTCAGAAGCACGCTGTCCGTGGCACTGGCTCAGTAAAGCCATCTTTCTGGCTCTTGACTCTTTTTTTAAAACCAAGTTTCTTCATTTATCTAGTCCTACCCCTTTCTGCTCCATGTATCCTGCCTGTCACTCATCTTAGCAGATTCCTCTCCCGTTTGCACCATTGTAGTTTCCAACTTCTCCCAGCTCACAGACTGTTCCAGAGGCTTACACATCCTTCTGATGCCTCAAATCAACGACTGAACAGCAGCAGCAGCAGCAGCATCCTTAGCTTGCCAAGGGCCAAGGAGCTCACTAAGGCTACAGTCAACCCCACCCCCACCCCCACTAGGCTCACTGTCTGGTGCAAGCCCATGTCCTTCAGACACTTAGCTCCAGCAGCTGCATGGCCAGTAAGTCCACGGCTTCGACAACCACTTCTGTCAGATCACGATTTTCTGAGGAGGCTCCCATAGTATGAGATTCTCCCTTTAAATTTTTTAACTGTTCTGACCATTCTGCTTCCTCAGGCTGAGGATACTGTAACACCAACATATACTGTACTGCTCCCACACAGTAACAGAGCCCTGGGTATTGAGCAAGACTTTACCATTTGAGGTAATCAATGACTGATGACACATTTAGCACTGCCTTAAAACCACAACGAAGTCCTCAATTTACACCACAAGTGTATCCACAGCACACTCAAAATGGTAAGACCACTGTGTCTGAAGGACCTGAAGCATGGTGAGCACACATAAAAGCAACAGCTACTGTGATACTGTTGACTAAGGAAATACATAGTTGGTCTCTAGCCCCACTTCCTGGCACATGGCTCCTAAAAACCTGGGGACCTTCAGAGAGATAAGAGTGTTCTTTTCATGTGCTTCTACAAGATATGGGGTGTCTCCAAAGGCCCACACACAGAAAGGCCTGGACCCCAGCTTGGCAGTGTTGGGGGTCGAGCCTAGCAGGCAGTCTTCGGGCCAAACAGCAGGCATGCCCCTGGAGGGAAGGATAGGGCATGGGCTCCTTTCTTGCTTTGTTTTCTTTTAATGCTCCCAGCCACTATGAGATGCTCCGTTTTGTACCATCTTACATTTCTACGCAAACACTCTGCTGTGTCACAGGCCCAAGGGCAGCAAGGACAAGGGACAGAGAACGAAACCTCAGAAGCTGTAAGCCAAGATAAACCTTTCTTCCTTGTAAGGTGGCAGTCTCAACAACAAAAAGTTGGCTAACACAGAGCACCATGGGATGGTTATACCGGATAGGACACCATGGGATGGTTATGCCGAGGCTCTCTGTTGCCCAGCAGAGCTAACCACAGGAGACCTGGTCTGATCAGAGGTTGGCAATGTCAGCTCTTCATCTGTATGCTTCCTTGTGGCCTTTGTAAATGAGCCAGCAAGCAAGGCGGTTGCTCAGCCCTGCAAGCCGTTTCGGCAAATTACTGGAACCTGAACAGTGTAGTGGGAGCCTTGACCCAAAGCTGCTCAGTCAAGAGCACAGGCTACCACTAGGGGTGCACAACTGGCCTGAGAGGTACACGGTCTGGTGCGGCTGAGCCCTGAGCTACAAGGTCTGTGTTCTCTCCAGGCAGATGGCATCGGAGCTCTATTTAATCACAACATACCCAGCCAGTGACCTATGCACATCTGCCGTGAGAGCCCCATACCACTATGCTTGATGGCAGACACAGTGCTCTGTACTGTGCTTGAGGAGGAAAAGCTTGGTTATAACTCAGAATCAGCCATGGGATATACATACATTAGCTTCACAGTGGCCATGTTCCAATAAAACTTTATTTATGGGCAAAGCAATTTGAATTTCATATCATCTTCTCATGTCATGAAGTATTCTTGTGATTTTTTTCCTCAACCACATAAAAATGTAAATGCCATTCTTAGCTCATGAGTCACACAAACCTAGGCAGTGCAGTTTGCCAGTCTCCAAGAGGCCCTGCCATGTGCCAGGGTCATCTGAATCTCACCAACGTGTTTGCTATGTAGAGATCAACAAGCCAGGACCAGCAACTAGGAATACATGGAGCCAAACCTGACAACCTGAGTTCAATACCCCAGAACCCACATGGTCAAAGGAGCTCCCTAAATTAAATTGTCCATGTGTGCTATGTGGGCATCCCTCACCACACACACACACACATGCATGCACGCACGCACGCGCGCACACACGCTTATGCGTAAATAAATATAAAAACTTAATTTAGGCCTGGTGGTGGTGGTGGTGGTGGTGGCGCACACCTTTAATCCCAGCACTCAGGAGGCAGAGCCAGGAGGATCTCTGTGAGTTCGAGGTAAGCCTGATCTACAGAGTGAGTTCCAGGACAGCCAGGGTTACACAGAGAAACCCTGTCTTCAAAAAACAAAAAACAAAACAAACAAGGGCCAGACATCATGACACACACCTTTAGTCCCAGTGCTCATGAGGCAGGGGAAGGCCAATCTCTGTGAGGTTGAAGCCAGCCTGGTCTAACTAATTCACTAGTTATTCTACACCTTTTAAGGGAAAGCTCAGAAACTAGGACAGTCTGCACTATTTTGTAAAAGAACAAAGTTGGAGGACTCACACCAGCTGACTTCCAAGACTACAGCAAAACTACCGTGGTGATCTAGACGTGCATTGGCAAAAGCTGATCCATGACCACTGAGCAACCAACCTAACACCCACCGACAGAACACCGACATCTAGCAGCCGCACTTCCGACAGGCTCCCGAGCATGGGAGATGCTCCAGTGGGGAGGACTGGACACTCACGAGCAAAAGCACAAAGAATCCTGACCTCCCAGGGAAACTAACAAGGACACTAGTCAAACTCGAATTTTAAGGATTCTATAATTACTATAGAATGATAAGGATAAAGACTTTGTGATCTTGGGTTCTAGAGACACCAAACACGCAACTTCAGTCTTCTGAAAAGGGGCTGAATGCAGAACAAAAACCAACTCTTGGGGCTGGGGTTCAGCACTTGTATAAACAGGCCGTTGGTTAGCGTCCACACCACAAAATAACACATAAATAATCATCTCACAGCTCATAATAGTAAGAATACAATTCAATTTTAAAACCTGGGAAATGCCTGGCATGGAGGTGTACATCTTTAATCCCACCCAGCACTCGGGAGGCAGAAGCAGGTGTGTGAATCTCTGAATCTAAGGCCAGTCCAGTTGACACAGGGAATTCTAGGACAATCAGCTACATAGAGACTCTGTGTCAAACAAACAAAACCAAACAAATGAACAAACAAACAATAAAAATCAGACACAGCAGCAGAGCATGGTGGCCACACCTTTAACCCCATGCAGCAGAGGTAGGACAACACCAGTTCACAGGCAACCTGGGCTACACAGCAAGATCCTACCTCAAAGACCCGAGCAAACCAAACAAACTGCCAGGGACGGGGACAAAACAGAGATGGCACTATGAACTCACGAGAAACCGGACACCATTTACCATCAGGAAGCACAAATGAAAACAGTAAGGTTGCTGGATGGACGCCAGCACTTGGGAGGCAGAGGCAGGGGGATCTCTGTGAGTTCCAGGACAGCCAGGGTTGCACAGAGGAAAAACAAAGCAAGTAACAGTAAGAGCATCCTGTACACCTGACAAAACACTGTGAAAAGCAGAGACGACACACACGTGTGCAAAGGGAAGGCTAGACGTGAACTCTTTGTTGTCGCTGAACTCAACTCTCCCTTAGAGCACTCTGGAATGCCACCTGCCAGATTCTCAAGAGCTACACGTGGGCTGACCATCCAACCCCACAACTGCACAATTGTACATTTTTATTCAGGAGAAATGAGAACCCAGTGTCCACTGTTTTTCACCTTAGAAAACCTGGAAATACCCAAAATGTCCATGAGTTGGAAGATACACGGTGACACACCTGGAGACAGGCACTACAGCAAGAGAAGCCAAGCTCAGATATTACTAAAGCAGAGTGTTTGGTGAAGAAGCCGTCTCAACGGATGGTTCCATCATGTGACACTCTGGGGTGCAGACAGAGCACAGGAGTAGTTGAGAGGGAGGGGAGGCTTCCCGACAAAGGACACCAGGAAATGTGTAGGGTTGTGAGAATGTCTGAAGGTCTGTAGTGACATTTGTCAAAAAGCACAGATCTACTTGGATACGGTGTACACTTGCAGTTCCAGCACTTAGAAGGGCTGGAACAAGAGGATAATATGAGCTTGGGAGTTCCAGGGCAGCTGGTCTGGCTAACATAGCTGCCGCCTTACCCTCAGGGCAGGGCTAGGGGTGAGGCACACCAGAACCCACACTTGCCCATCACCACAGACACTGACCAATAAACACTGACCCTTCACTCCCAGCCAGGAGGCAGCAAGGTCCCTGTGAGCCCTTAGACCCGCAGACTCACATCTGCAGCATCCACTCCCAAAGCCTGAGTCTCATTCAGCCAAGTCCAGCAGTCTGTGGCTCAGCTGTTTTCTATTTCCAGTTTAGGGATAGTGTACGAAGAGGAGACTGACCAAGCAGTCCTTCAGAAGAACTCAGTGCCTCTGAAACCACCTGCTGCTCAGCCCTCATACACTTCTTCGCTGGCTACCCTACCCTACGCATTCCTGTAAGCTGCAGCTTCAGCCTCTAGGGGCACTACACTTCATCCTGGCCACGGTCCTGTCACCCTGTCAGCACCCCACTAATCCTCAGAGGGCCTTTGGTAACACCTTGGAGGACAGCCAGCAGAGGGGGCCACCTCACTGGCCCCACAAAATCTAGGATGAGGAAGGGGCCAAGACCTTACCTGCAAAGGCAAGTGACCAATAATCCCCAGGAGTGGCAACCAGTATGCACAAGTGGCCAGATGGCCCAGGAAGGCCACATGCAGCTCCATCACTGAGAACATGCCCACAATGGTGGTAATCCACACCTTGCCTCTGACCCAGGTTCTTTGGGAACCACATATTACCCTTGCACATAGCAATGGCCTTTGTCTTGTGAACCTCCTAAACACCGGCAACACCCAGTTGGGGACCCTAATCAAGAACCTGAGTCCCCCTAGATCCCACAGCCCAAGGGTACCAAGGAACATGCCTTGACCCCGAAATCCTAAAGACTCCTCTAGGGTGAAGTAGAACAATATGGGGCAAGAGCAAACACCAAGTACTTTGGGCCACCAGGGCTCCACAGCAAGGGAGAGCAGGAAATTGGCTAACAGGCCCCTAAGGGGCCAAAAGCAGGATCATGGACAGGTGAAATCTGCTTGGAAGGATCATCCCCCTAGAAAAGCATCAGGAGTCAGCAGCCTGAGCCAGGAGGGATTACAGGGGGTTGTACCCCTACCCTACGGATGCATAAGGCCTTCCAGGCCTAGGGATGTCAAGGGCCCCAACCAAGCACACAGGTAGACCGAGGCAAGGAAATGCTGCCCAGGAGCAGGTACAGGGACCACATCTGACATTACCTCATAGGCTAGTGGCCAGAGCCAGAGCCTCTCCTACGAAGGCAATCCCAGCAGCCCGCACCCATGCACCAGCTGACATGGAGCCCACAAACTGCACTGCAGCACTTGGTGTATGCAGCCTGGGGAACGCCACGGAGGCCCTGGGCCCAGGGAAACGACTCTAGGCCAAGAAGCAGGGAAACACACTTTCTGTAATCTTAATTTCCTGAGAACACAAGTGTGAAGCAGAGTGCATGCTGGGACAGGAAGTAGGAGTGACAGTCTCAGGCAGGACCAAGCTTGATATTTGGACAGGAGCATCTAAGAGTTCATTAGAGCCACCCTGGGGCAGAGAGGGCCTATGCCTGTCTCAGGAATTCACCCTAGCATCCCTTATGACACATTTAAGTGGCACTCTGCTTCACAGATCACCAGCACCCTGCTCAGTGGGACCACCTTGGCAGTCACTGTAGATGGGTGCCAGCCCCATGAGCATCATAGAGGGAGGCGGCATGTTTGGGGCTTTGGCCGTGAGAGCTGCTTCTCTGGACCATTTACTCCAGTTTCGTTGTTGTTAATGCAGGAGTTTAATGCCAAAAACCTTCCCTCTCAAATCAAAGTAATCCAGAAGGCTGAAAGCAGGCACATAGCCCACCTCCCACCCAATATGGGACCATGTTCAGCAGGTGAGACAAGATGGGGAACAGGCCTCTGCGGGGGAGCAGCAGGCCCTGCCTGGAGGAGTAATGCCCTGCAGCCCTCCAGAACAAATTCAGCTGAGACTTCTGAGGCTAAGCAGCTGAGCAGACTCCACAGACACACTGCAGCCCTGGGCGTGGCCACTGTTACCTCTCCTGCTGCAGATGCAGGCTTGAGGGAAGAGGGTCAAAACTTCTGGGGGCTTCCCTAAAGCATGTGCTGTGACAAAGAGCTGGGCAGGACCCAGAAGCTTCAACGTGGCCCCTGTGCTAGGGAACACCAGAGACGCTAGGACACTGCACAGGCTCACAGCAGAGGTATCTCCTTGAAGCCTGGACTTTTCCACCATGGGAACAACTTAGTAAAATTTTCAACTGGGAAATAAAAATTGCTAGAACCGAAGCTAGTTCAGTGGTCTAGTGATTCACTATTTCACATAGGCCTTGGGTTTAATCTCTAGTACCACACACTAAATTTAAAACAAACAAAATAAAAAAGAACAGGCCAGGTGATGGTGGCACATACCTTTGACCACAGCACTCTGGAGACAGAGGTACTCTGAGTTCGAGGCCAGCCTAGACTACAGAGATCCAGAACAGTCAGGGCTACATAGAGAAACCCTGTCTTGAAAAACCAAAACAAACAAAAACATTGAAGCAGAACACAAAACTGCATCTAATACCACAATAAAAAATACAAATGATGATTTAAATAAAAACCCAAGGTAGGAACTAAGAGGCTGGCTTTAGACATATGAAACACCAGACCAAAGCAGGACACAAGGCCAACTATGATGTGGCTGAGGCCTGCAGGCTGTTGCTTCCTGTCATCTTCCACAAGCACAGTAAAATAAAAACAGTAGAGGGGTTAACTTCTTGAAATGAGAGGGGGAAAGCTCCAGAGGGAATGGCCATAGCCCTTCAGTTAAAGGGCAAAGGTTCCTAACACAGGCAGCTGTGATGTGAGGTGGAGACAGAGTGACTTCTACTCTTCAGTTCAGAAGTGCTACCTGGTTTTGACGCACAGATAAGAACCCCTCGGCCATCACGGGCTGGCTCAGGAGGAGCCCACTCTCAGAGGACAGCCTCTCAGATCCTCTCTGCCACCTGCCTGGCTCTAGACGGCAGAAACTATTCAGCGAGCCCACTTCTTGAGAAGGCAGCAGTCCATGATCCCTCCCTGACCCAAGTGATCTGCTGGCTTCTGTAACCTCTCCTACACCTTCAACCCAGCCTAGCCCACCCCAACGAGGCCCTCAGGCAGCGTGCTGCCGGGAGAGCACAGGACACTCAACACACTGTGCTGCAAATCCAATTCTTCTAGTGTTCATGCCTTGACAACATTTGGGACACACATTAGGGCATGGTTATTTTTCTGGAATTTAAACCTGACCAGGCATCCTGTATTTTGCTATATGTGCTGAGGAAGGGGGGGGGGGGGGGCAGGATTTTCCAAGCTAGGTCCCAGCGCTCCCTCAGGACAAGACAGACTTCCCAGAGGATCAAATCCCAGATGACAAAAACAGACTGAACCAAGGCCTGCTCAGAGAGCCAGTGTGTCCTCTCTCGTCTGGGGGCTTGAGAATCTGGCAAGCAGTGACTGACGCAGGAAGCCAACAGCCAACACCCAGAGCACCGCCACAAGGCCCTGCTGGGACCCACAGGATGGCACTGGAGTTCCCATTCAAAAAGCGGGGACGATGGAGTCCCTTCTATAGGTGCTGACCCTCCTCCTGCCATGGACAGACACCCTCAGGGCTAGCTCGGGCGACTAGTGCACTGCAAAAGCACTCCTGGCAGCACAGCTGGTGCCCCGGCCTGGGCATGGCAGCCAAGGTACACACAGGAATACTGACCTATCCCTGCTCCTTAGCCACACGCATACCTGCCTGGCATGGAAGCTCAGGGACCAGCCACCCACCCTTATGGGACCTCAGACAGGACACAGGACACAGGATGAACACAAAGATGGATGCCTATCCATACCATGGGGAAAGTTAGAACTGAGTCAGAGTCCAGGTCTTCCTCATCAGCCTGCTAGGGCCTTGGCTGAAGCTCCCTGCCAGGACTATCCTGCCTGGCAGGCATGGGCATTGGAAGGTTGGCACAAGCACCTGGGCCAAGGGCCACAGTGGCCTGCAGCCCACCTTCCTCACTCTTACCACCTCCCCTACCTGAGTCACATGCAGGAGCCCAGCTCTCCACTCTCTTGCTACTCATTCATTTCTTCAGCATATGGCATGCATGCCATCATGGGCCAGAAACCACAGCCAGGAAGATATGTGATCCGAGGGGAAGGGGTGACCAGGGACTAGGATAATGGGAGCCTTTCACAGGTGAAGGAGAACCTTCCAGAATGAGGGAACTAGAGACAGAGTCTAAAGAAGGAGCAGCCCAATCAGCAGGAACCATGGGGCCTCATGTTGAACAGGAAGGGGGTCTGAAGGCAAAAATGGTCCACGGGGCACAGCAAGGGACAGACAGCATCTGGAAGAGGGCCACCAGGGGAGCCTCTGCCCTGGAAGGCAGGCCAGTAAGCCTGGAGGACCCAGTGCTCTGGCCCACTTCCTTTGGGCCTGGCTAGCCGAAGCTTCAATGAGGACCAGCCCCTCCTCACAGGGCCCCAACACTCCAGGCTGTGCCCTGTGGCAGGACCTGGCAGGAAGCAAAGGTGTGAGGCCAGGAAGTCCCTGGGAGGGCAGAAGAGCCCAGGGTGCCTGCTGTGGGTGGATGACCCATCCAGGTGCAGACAGCTCTACCACTGTGCCCAAGACCACAGACCTGGGCTGCCTGGGTCCTGTTGGTGTGAGATGGAAAGCCATATCCCGAGCACTCAGGGGTCAGGGACATATGGGGTAGTGGCATCGGGTACTTCTGGGTGGTCTCCCACTCCATCACACTCTCACAGCAGAGCCCAATTTTGCTAGTGAGGGAGATAGCAACAGAGACCCATCCACATTTAGGCTGTGACCCCACGGGAGGTTCCCAAAGCCCAAAGAGGGAGCAGAAGGCTATAGGAAGCGATGACTTTATGGGTCAGCACGGACTGAATGTGTGCAAGGCCATGCCAGAGTGTCCCCATCACACACACACACAAACGGGGAAAGGGCTTCCTAGGGACCAACAGCAGGGGGACCGGCCGAAGCAGGCAGGCCCCTATGACTCCAGTTCTGTGGGGACCTCTGCCCTCCCAAAGTGCCTCCTTGCTAGGGTGAGCAGCAGGCTGAGAAAAGTTTGGGGTGACTCAGACCTGCACTTGGGATGAAGGTCCCCCGCTGTAGCCAACCCCCCCCCCCCCCCCCCCCCCAGGAATCCCTGGCTAAGGAAAGCCCCTCCGCCACGCTCGAGGGGCTCCTGGACCGGCTGGTGGTCCCTGCAACAGGACTCCCGATGCCCGCACACCCAGCCCGCCCCGCGTGGCCCCAGAGGAGACCGCTCGCCCCCCAGGCCCCCAAACTCCTGTTCGCGGGACGGTAGCCAGGGCTCCAGAGGCACGTGCTCCGGCTCGGGGACTCCGGCCCGGACCCAGGCCCAGGCCTACGCGCCGCCGGGCCCGCGGGCCACCGGGATGCCCGGGCCACTCGCCGCTACTCCGCCCGCGTCTCGCGGGCCGCCCCCGGCCCCCAACAGGTGGGCATCGCCCCCTCCCGGCGCCGCTCGCCCCCCGCGCGCGCGCGCCCCGGGCCCGGGCGGCCCAGGGGCCATTTTGGGCCGGGACGAGCACCGGAGACCAGAACCGAGCCTCGCGGGCGGGGCGCGAGCGCGACGGGGGCGGGACGGGGGGGAGGGGCGCGGGCCGCGCGCGAGGGCGGCGTGGGGGAGGCGCGGAGGCCGCGGCGGGGCCGGGAGGTGCGGGCGGCGGGCCCGCGGCGCATAAAGGCCGTGGCGGGGCCTTACCTCCGACCCTGTACATGTTGGCGGCCATGTCCGGGCCGGCGGCGGGGCCGCGGGGCGCGGGGCGAGGGCGCGGGCGGCGGGCCGGGCGCGGACCGGGGCGGGGGCGGGCGCGGGGGCGCCGGCGGGCGGTTTAAAGGGACCGCGCTGCTCCGCCGCCGCCGCCGCCGCCGCCTCCGAGGCCGCCGAGGCCGCGCAGGGACGGGAGGGCCGCGGCGCGGGCGGGAGAGGAAGAGGAGGAGCGGCCGCGGGCGGCGGGGAGGGGCCTCGGGCGCCGCCGCCCACCGCGCGGGCCGTTACCCGACCCCGCGCCGAGCCGGCCCGCGCGCCCCTGGCCCAGTGGCCCTCCTGAGCTCGCCTGGTCCTCGGCTTCCCCGGATAGCCCTCCCACCACCCCTCCCGCCTGGCTCCCAGCATCCCGGGGTGGCCCTCTGGAGCCCCACGCCCGCCCGGCCCTGGCATCTCCGGGTGGCCCTCCCGCATCCTCTCCCGAGTGGTCCTCAGCATCCCCGCGTGGCTCTCCCACCTGGCCCTCAGCATCCCGGGGAGGCCTTCCAGGTACTCTTCTGGGAGGTGCTTCGAAACCTCCGCTTGAGTAGCCCTTGGCATCCCCAGGTGGTCCTCCGGAGGCCCGAGCCCTGCATCCCCAGGAAGCACTCCTGCAACCCTTCCAAAGTGGACCTCTAGGCATCACCGATGGTCTCCTGAGACCCCTCTGGAGTGGCACTTGGCATCCTCCGTTATCTCTAAGGCCCATGAATCCTGGACCTCAGCACTCATTGAGTGGTCCTCTTGAGCCCCATGCTCACCTAGCCTTCGGCATCCCCCAGGTGGCCCACCAGAGAGTACCCTCCCAAGTGGCCCTCACCATACCTGGGTGAGCTGTCGAGGTGGGCCCTCCTAGGACTCCCTGGGAGTTTCAAAGTGCCCTTGGGTCCTTCTTGTGTGAGCCCTTCCCTGCATCCCTCATAAGGATACTCTCCAAATCCTGTAGGCGTCCTGAGTGTGTCCCTTATCTTCCAGCCTCCTTGGTCATCCTTGTGCATCATCCTCCCATGAGGCAGGCATGTTCCTGAACTGCCAATGCCTTGGTGGAGCTCCCTACTCCCTTCAATTCCCTCCCAAGGGCACCAGCTGAAGCTGGGATCACATAAGCCTCCAGCCACAGACATTCCCCCAACCCCAACCTCACCCCCATACCAGGGCTGCAAGTACTGAGACAGAGTCCTCTGTGGAGAAAGCCACCTCTTTGTAGCATCCAGAAGCATCCTTTGTGCTCATCTAAGGTCTGTGGAGAATGGGGTACTTGGACATTACCCCAAGGGCAGAAGATAAAAGGTGGTGTCCCTGATGGCACCCTGTCTCTGCCGTAGGTGGGGAGGTAGGTGAGGAGGAGCTGATTCTGGTTGAGTTGGAGCACTGTGGGCTACTTTGACCAAGAAAGTCAATGGCTGCCAAAAGTCAGTGTCCTGTCTGAGTGTATCCTTAATGGAACATGGAGTGGGAAGCACAGTGAATGGAGCTCAGGAAAACACTGTAAGCCACTGTGTGAGGTTTAGGCAGTAGGGGGGCTGACACACTGTACATTACTAGGTAAGTCTGCATGACACTTGGACCCAAGCTAGGCAGAGTCTCAAGGCCTATGCCACCTCCTTGTGTGCTGAGCGACCACCACTGAAAAGCAGCAGATTTTACTGGTCAGGAACTAGAGCTGAGCAAACCTGCTGAGAAGGAGCTGGGAGAAGGGGGCAGGGGACCCAGGGAGAAGGGGACAGGTGGCCCAGGTGCTTGCATTCTGTTGGATGGTCAGTGGTGAGAAGGTTAGCGAGAAAGGGGATTCAGGAGAACAGATAATCAGCAGGCAGTCTTCCCATGTGGAGAAAGTGTGAGGGCTGGTCTCCCACGGGCCCTCCTCTAGTGTGCACAGCATAAGATCTCTTTTTACCGACAGACTGACCAACAGAGCTACCAAATGAGCTTGGGGTGGTGGCACATGGCTTTGATCAAAGCACTCAAGAGACAGGTAGGTAGATCTCTGTAAGTTCAAAGCCAGCCTAATCTACATAGTGAATTCCAGGACAGCCAGGTCTATATAGACCCTGTCTCAAAAAACAAACACACAGGCAGTGATGGCGCACACCTTTAATCCCAGCACTTGGGAGGCAGAGGCAGATGGATCTCTTGAGTTCAAAGCCAGCCTGGTCTACAGAGCGAGTTCCAGGACAGTAGGGCTACACAGAAAACCCGTCTTCAAACAAACAAACAAAAAACACCAAACAAGCAAGCAAAAAACCCAACAAACAACCCCCCCCAAAAAAAAACCCCAACAACAACTGCCAAGTGGTGGTGGCAGTGTATGCCTTTAATTCCAGCACTGGGGAGGCAGGGGCAGGCAAAACTCAAGTTCAAGGCCAGTCTGGTCCAGGGCTACACAGAGAAACCCTGTCTCGAAAAACCAAAAAACGAAAAGGAAAAAAAAAAAAAACTACAAATGAAAAAGCTAGGTAGTGGTGGTGCACACCTTTGATTCTAGAGCTGGGAGGCAGAGGCAGGCAGATCTCTGGGTGCAAGACCAGCTTTGTCTACAGAGCAAGTTCTAGGATAGCCAGGGCTACACAGAGAAACCCTATCTGAAAAAACAAAACAAAACAAAAACCACTAAACTACCAGATAACAAACATTCAGGCAGTGGTGAGGACAGGACATAGAATTGGCAAACTCTGTGGCATCTCCTTTGCCTCCACTCCAGAGGTAGATAACGCAGGAACTGTCCAGCCTCAGCTGCAGGTCTCAATGCTTTACCTTGGGGAGAGAAGGTAAGCGCAACCAGGGCTGACTCCTGAAGGAGACTCTGAATTCCAACCTGGTACTCTCCAGAGCTAAGGACAGTCCCTCGGAGTGGAGTGCTGTGTTCAGCTCACTGACTCCTTTCCCCCCGGGCTAGAAGGGTAACAGCCCAGCTCAGAGGCCCGCAGAAGAACTCAGTGGCAAAAGGGACCAAGAAGAATGAATCCACTTGGTAGCAGAGACACTAGACAGGAGAGCTGCTTGTGTAGCGAGGAATACTGATTTAGAAAGCGGCAAGGTGACCACATGAAGTAATGTGTTAGGAATACCTTTCACAAGGGAGGCACAGGGCAGGTGAAAGTCCAGCAGAAAAGAGAGTGAATAGAAAGGACAGAAGACTCCATCACAAGAGTGCTTTGCCTTCTAGAACCTAGCAATGTGGAGGCAACGGGAGGCACCGATTCTTGATGAGGAGGAAAAACAAGGGGAGACTTGGTGCCAGGGAATGCCTTATGTGCCGCAGCACACCTCAGAGGCAAACTGTTGGATTTGTAAGAGGAGTAAGGTTTCACGCCACTCCAGAAGACAAAACTATGGAAACCATCAATGGAGCCCTTTCAGCTAATTTTCTGAGCACCTCTTTCATGCTACCAAGCAATGTCAGACACTAGAGGGTCACACGGTCTCTGCCTTGGGGAGTTTATCACATAGCAGGAGTGGGGAGAGTAGCAGGAGGTAATGCCATGTGGTAAGTGGTCTCAAGGCAACGGAGGCACCATTATCCCATGATAGGGCAGGGAAAGAGGTCCAGAGATGGGGACATGGGGCTACATCCCATTTTAGGACTTTGTAGTGCTGTGGGATTTGGGTTTTGCCTCCGGGTGCTCTGGTGACCTGAGCCAATCCACAAATGAGGACCAAAAGAAGAGCACTGGATGTGGTGGCGCACACCTTTAACCCCAGCACTGGGAAGTAGAGGCAGGCAGATGTCTGAGTTCAAGGCCAGCTTGATCTACATAGTAAGTTCTGGGACAGCCAGTGCTATGTACAGAGACTGTCTCAAACCTCACTCCTCCCCCAAAAAGGAGCAAACAGCATTCCTCCCTCCATGAACTTAGCTGAGCTGTGGAGTGAACTGGCCTGAGCCTACTGGACAAGCTGTGTTTGCTGGAGGTGGAGAACTAGGGTGATAGGGCTTCGCAAGCCTTCTGGAACCCAGAGGATTATGAGTGAGTCCCAGATGGCAGATTTCACATTGATTTTGGTTTTGCTTTAATATGGTTATACCTGTACCCTGGTTCTTCCCTATTGGAATAAGAAAGTATTTAACTTATTTTATTACAGGAGCCCACAATTAAGAAACTTTGGATTTTTAAAGGGAACTTTGACTTTAAAGTGTTGAAATTTTTAAAGACTGTGAGACTTTCAAAGTTATACTGTATTATTTAACATGATCTTGAGGACAAACGAGAAAGATTATGTTTTGTATTGTGTTTATGTGTCAACAAGGGGTCAGTTATGGGTATCTTGTTGTTGTTTTCAACTGGACCCACACTAGAGTCATCTGAGAAGAACCTCCACTGAGGAATTGCTCCATCAGATAGCCTGTGAGTGTGTCATTAATGACTGATGTGGGCTGTGGGAGCGCCCGCCTGCTGTGGAGGGGCTGCCCGCTGTGGAGGGGCTGCCCGTGAGGTTGTCCTGGGTTATACAAGAGAACAAGCTGAGCCAGCCGTAAATAGCAAGCTAGTAAACTGCAGCATCCCACCATAGTCTGTCTTTCAGCTCCTGCCTCCAGGTTCCTGCTTTGAGTTCCTGCCCTGGCTTTCTTTGATAATGGACTGTAAGCTAAAATAAACCCTTTCCTCCTTCCTCCTCCCCCACAAAAATAGATTGACCTTTTTTTTTTTTTTTCTAGCAGCACTCAAAGCTTAGAGAAACAGTTCTCAAGAAGAAAATACAACCCACAGTTTTTTTACCCAGACAGATTTTCTTGCATATATAAAGCCCTCAAGAAAACATTTCAAACATACCAGAACAGGAAAAGGTTCTTTAAAAACTCAAGTGGCCAAAAGTGGACAGGGGAAAGAGCAGGAGGGTCTCCACCCTACAAAAAGAACTAAAGGCAACTATGGAATGCTGAGAGTGAGGTATACTCTTCCCCAGGGAGGAGCACACCATTTGGTTATCCAATACCAATGGTCAGCCCTGAAAACATCAATACAAGTCACAGTATTCGGACTGAGCAGGTTATTCTTAGAAATTGTGTGTGTGTGTGTGTGTACACATATATGCATGCAACAACAATCAGTGCAAAAAGAGGCCATGAATTTGAGAGAAAGCAAGGAAGGATATGGGAGGAATTGGAGGGAGGAAAGGGGAGGAGGAAATGATGTAATTATAATATCAAAAAGGAAAAAAAAAAAGCCGGACGGTGGTGGCACACGCCTTTAATCCCAGCACTTGGGAGGCAGAACCAGGTGGATCTCTCTGATTTCGAGGCCAGCCTGGACTACAGAGTGAGTTCCAGGAAAGGCGCAAAGCTACACAGAGAAACCCTGTCTAGAAAAAAAAAACAAAAAAAACTGTTGAGGTTTGGTGACACACAGCTGTAATCCCAGCACTTGAGAGGTCGAGGCAGGACAGAAGATGAGCTACATCTTTTTTAAAGATTAATTTATTTATTATGTATACAGCATGTATGACTGCAGGCCAGAAGAGGGCATCAGCTCTCATTACAGATGGTTGGAAGCCACCATGTGGTTTCTGGGAATTGAACTCAGGACCTCTGGAAGAACAGCCAGTGCTGTTAACCTCTGAGCCATCTCTCCAGCCTAAGCTACATCTTTTAAGGCCAGCCTTGGTTACATGAGGCCCTATCTAAAAGAAACCAATCAAAAATAAGAACTTAGCCAGGTAGTGGTGGCACACATCTTTGATCCCAGCACTCAGGAAGGAAGATGCAGATGGATCTCTGTAAATTCAAGGCCAGCCTGGTCTACAGAGCGAGATCCAGGACAGCCAGGGCTACAAAAAGAAACCCTGTCTCAAAAAGCCAAATCATAAAATAAAAATAAAAACTTAGAGGCCTGGAAAGATGGGTCAACACTTGCTGCTCTTTCAGGAGACTGTGGCTCAGTTCCCAGCACCCATGTGGTTGTCTACAACTGTCTGTAACTCCAGATGCTCCCTTCTGGCCACCTTGGGCACTTCATGAATGCATACATGAAGGCACTGTACACATAGTATAAAAGAAATAAAACTTTGAAGCTGACCTTAATTTCAGCTAATTATAAAATATAAAACAAATCATGCAAATGGCCCAAGTTCGGGAGGTAAGCTGATTACAGGAGAGCAGAACAAGGGCTGGGGAGCTGGATTGGAAGGGAAATGTAATTGGTCTTGCTTGCATGAATTGACTGAGCAGGGAAGGCCCATGGCACTCAACACCAAACCAAAAAATGAGTGCATTGAAAAATATGCAGTACTTATCCCTTACTGCAGTTATAATTTCTAAAAATAACTTACAATTTCCTGAGACAGGGTCTCACTATATACCCCAGGCTAGTCTCAAATTCACATCAGTCTTCCTGCTGTCCTAAGTGCTTGGGTTATAGGCGTGCACCACCACACCTGGCATTTTACCATAGTTCCTTGAGTTTTCCCAGTTTAAATAGTTTTACTTTGTTTCTTTTTAGTGTAATTCTTTTAGTGTGAAAGCAGAAGCTCTATGCTTCAGGATCCCCATCGTTTTATCCCCTCAGGTGTCCCAGAAATAGCTGAGATAACCTCTACCTGATGTCAGCAGCCTCCACTTTAGCAATCAAACTGCTTTAAAAAAACACTCAGTTAATTTTGAGCAAATGCAATGCAGTAATCTCTTATGTAGTGGCATGCAAAGACAGCTGTGAACTACATCTCCTAAGTGCCCCAGCAGCCCTGCACTGCAAAAGTCGCCTGCCGGAGGCCTCTTTCTGTTACAGGTGTCTGGAGTGTACAGGCTGGTTTTGTTGTCAACTTTGTGAGTCACCAGAGAGGAAGAAGTCTCAGTTAAGGAAATGCCTCCATGAGATCCAGCTGTAAGGCATTTTCTCAATAACTGATCAATGAGGGAGGGACCATTCCATTGGGGGTGATGCCATCCTTGGGCTGGTGGCCCTGGGTTCTACAAGAAAGCAGGCTAAATGAGCCATGGGGAGCAGCCAGTCAGCAGCACTCGTCCATGGCCTCTGCCTCCAGGTTCCTGCCCTGAGTTTCTGCCTTTGACTTCCTTCAGTGATGAATGGCAATGTAGAGGTATTTAACCTTTTTCCTCCCCAACTTGTTTTGGGGCATGGTGTTTCATCACAGCAATAGAAACCGAGACACTGAGTATCCTCTGCAACCCATTCAGAGTCAGTGTATCAAGCAGGGACAGGTGCTGAGTGTCCAGTGAGATGGCTAGCTCAACACAACCTGACCCGCCTCCCTTTGACTAAGGTGCTAGGGACCCTTCCCCCAAGACCTTTCTGCTCCTTCTAAGATGAACCAACCTGTCTGAACCCCTATTCACCCCAGTCTCCTCAGAGCCCCCCACCTCCTGTACCCTTCTCTGTCCCAAGTTTTTCCCAGTAGACATCCTGAACACGGGGCCAGGTCATGTGTTTGTGGGGAGCTGTCCTATACACCTTAGTAGCACCTAACCCTCTGCCCCTAGAGGCCAACAGCACCCTGGAGAAGGTGCCATGCTCCCCTCCCAAAAGGGAGAGCCTGTGAATATGCTGATGGAGCTAAGGAAATCAAGTTCACTAAGTCTGACCTTACAGCAGAGAGGTTTTCCAGGTCATCTAGGTGGGCCCAGAGCCGTCTGAAGGGTCCTTACCCATAGGAGCTGAAAGAGGAGGGAAGAAGGTAAATGGAGCCAGCACTGCCGTCTGACTTACCCCCAGGCAGCTGGGGAAGGTGAGCTGCAGCTCCCTGGAGCCTCAGGAGGACACATCTCTGCCTACATCTTCATCCTAGTGTAGTGAGACCCCCTGCGGACTGCTACAGAACTTAATGAACCTGTGTTCTCTTAGAACACTAAACTTGTGATAGTTAGTTGCAGTGGCCACTGGAAACTATGCACCGCCCCAGAGTTTGGGCAACAGTGATCTCACTGGTGCTGCTAACAATTCCAACACCAGGCTCCATTCCCTGATGACTGTGTTGGCCTTGCAGAGCTACATTAGCTATCACAAGTGGCCGGTGGGCGGGGCCAGCTCTGGGCCTCAGCCGATACTCCACATGATTGGACTTGTGTTGCTGTGATGGGGAGGATTCTAAGAGGAGCTGACCATCTCAGTATCCGGGCTGCAGACTCAGGAGGAGCAGCCCTGTCAACCCTCAGCCACGAGAGAACGTGAAGTAATAGGGTGGCCTTTAAAGCCACTCAGAGCTGAATGCACACGGCACGAGACACTTGTGTGGTGACCTTCGACTTCAGCTCACATGAACAGGACTCTATATCTTCTTGCCTAGCCCAGGACTTTGGCCCACTGTGTGCTGTGCTCTAAGTCACCTTCACACTCTGAGGAGGTGGAAGAGCCATCATGTACCCACAGCCCTGTCCAGACTATCCCTGCCCTAGTCCTTGTGGCACCATGCCCTGCCTTCCCTTTACCCTCCGTATCCTGAAAAAATGTAGGAGAGGCCTCCTAGGATGGACAAAAATGACATCAAGGGACAACTGGGAAGGGGTGCCCAGTAGGATGGTGCAGGCAGACTTCCTAGAGGAGGAGAGATTTCACTGAGTTACAAAGGGAGGGCAGAGAAGTCAAGTCAGCAGCTAGGGACCTAGGGTCGGGCATGGGAAAGTCTGTGTTTCAGCAATGGACTGTGGGCAGGGGCAGCTGGTGCTGCACTACCACGCTAGCTGGTTCCTTCAGGGTCCAGTGCACAGTTCTGACTCACACCCGCATTGAACCTGGTCTGTCACTTCCTCTTGACTCCCCTGTGTCCAGCCTCACTCACACAGGAGCCCAGGCCACCACTACCAGTCTCTAAGTCTGCAGCGCCCCCTATAACCACTGGCAAACTGGAGTTACCACACTTTTCCTGTCTCTCCTCCAGCTTGATGTCCCCCAAATGTGTCTTGTGTTACCACCCCAGTCCCAAACCCTCTGCAGGGCTCCCAACCTCAAGACAAAATGAGACATAACTGAAGACCCCTTATGTTAACCCCAAACCCACTGTACAGTGCACACTGCCTTCCCAGCCCTCTCCAACCTCAAGTTCACTGTCTGGAATCATCAGTTACCTGGGAACCTACCTATGTCTAAAACCTCACTAGGCCCCTATCCCTCAGCTGTCACCACCAAAGTCTTATCCTAGGTCACACACCCCATTTGGGCCTTGAAGCTAGATCTCATGGGCCCCAAATGGTTCATGACATAGAAACCCCAATGAGGAACTGGACATGGCAGGGATCCCACCACCTCCTCAGGCAGCTGCTCAGTAACAGGGCTAGCAAAGCAGTGGGTCATGAGCCAGGGTCTGTGCGGCAATCTAGCCTCCTCAGAGGCCCAGAAGTGCTGGTCACCATTATGCCCCACAGAGCAGGGGCTCTTTTGGAAAGCCACCTCTGACTCTCCTTTCCATGGCTCTCCCACAGTTCCCAACCAGGTTCCCAGGAGGGGCAGCTCTCCCAAGTCCTGAGACCGTTGTCCTTACCTGTTTGTCCTCTGTGGGTGGGTCATGCCCACAGTGGGACACAAAAAGGGTATGCGGGGTACAGAAGTCATGCTCCACCACAAAGAAAGACACTGGACAACATACACTGGGCTAATCAGGGTCCTTCTTAGGAGAAGGGTGACCTCGAGGTCTGGGCCTCAAAATTCTCATTCTGCCAGAGGGGATGGCTCTGGGCCTAGAAGTCCTGGAAGGCATTGGGGTACATGGTGGGCTCTAGTGGGTAAGGAAGGAGTACATCCCTGTCCACACCCTCAGATATCAGCTGGGCCACCATCTGCACAATATCCTGCGAGGGATCAACCGTGGTTTCGGGGACCTGGTTGGGAGAGGTTGGGGCAGGCCCGGTCAGTGGGGAGGGTACAGTCTGCAGGCCCAGCTTGTCTCTAGATAGGGCTCTGGCTGTGTTTGTCCTTCTCTGTATATGCAGCATGGCCAGACGCCTACGCTCGTCGATGCTGACACTCCAGCGGCTACCTGGTCTCCTGTGCTTGGGGGGCTCAGACACCTGTGGGGACAGAGCGCATGGTCACCTCCAGACTCGGGTCCTCATATCTATATGACAAGCACTTTACCAACTGAGCTGTCTCCAGGCCCTATTTGTTTATTTTTGAGACAAGGTCTCACTATGAAACCCAGGTTGGTCCGACTCCCGCACTCCACTTCAGGAAGCGCTCATGGTGGGAAGGCAGTGCCCTGACACATAGCCCTGTGCAGAACACTCTCACACTAGCATACCTGAGCACTTCATGTACGTGAGGTGTTCATGCGTACTGTTACACCTGTCCCCGGACTGTGCTGGTACTACAGTGGTGCTGGCAAAGTACTCCAGGGTGGAGGCTGGGGCTGGGCCAGAGGCATAACAAAGCTAACCTGTTGTGTGCCCCCAAAAAGTTGAGTCTCAAAGATCAACCCCAGGCATCCTTCCTCCCTAAGAGGAATATAAAGTGATCCTAAAGACTGGGTTTGGTTACCAACCAACTCCCCCCTCCCCCCCGCAAAATGTGGTGACTTGCAAGAAAGCTGGTGTCGGCTTGTAGGTAAAGCCCACGTATAACAGCTACAGGATGCCCCTCAGTGGGCAATGGTCTGTGGAAGTCCCTCCAGACTGCCCATTTAGGGGACACACCTAGCTACCTTCTGGATAGAGGGCTAAAAGTGGAGATGAGACAATTCCAAGTGAAGGACCTCCTTACTCAAAAAATCTGGAAGGAATTAACGCATGAAATGATGGTTCCATTTCTGGGTACAGACCCAGAAGAAAGCAAAGCCTGGATGTGCACACTCACATCCACATTCAGTCAGTCACTTCCAAAACACGGAAGGAGTCGCGGGCTGTGGAGGGGTGGACTCACCCAGACAATGGAGCATTATTGACTCTAAAAAAATCGTGAGGGCAGTTGGGGCATCGGGCTCAGCAGTAAGAGTGCATTCTGCTCTTGCAGAGGACCTGGGCTCAGTTCCTGGCACGTTTATCAGGCAACTCACAACTATCTGTAATGCCAACTGAAAGAGCTCTGACACCCTTTGGCTTCTGTGGGCACCTGCATGCACATGGTGCACATAAATTCACACACACATACACACACACACACACACACACACACACACACACACATATATATATATATAAATTTGTAAAAATTAAATTTTTTTTTTTTGGTTTTTCGAGACAGGGTTTCTCGGTAGCTTTGGAGCCTGTCCTGGACTAGCTCTGTAAACCAGGCTGGCCTCGAACTCACAGAGATCTGCCTGCCTCTGCCTCCCGAGTGCTGGGATTACAGGCGTGAACCACCACCGCCTGGCTAAAATTAATTTTTTTTTTTAATTTAAATTTAAAAATTAAAAAAAAATGGACACATGTTGTTGTGTGGGTGAATGTGAACCCAGAGGGCATGGCTCAGTGAAACAGCAGCCGCCAAAGCCCATGTTCAGCAACTGCTATGATCCTGCTGGTCCTGGACTGTCGAACTCAATCTCACTGGACAGAGGGTAGAACGGTGCCTCGGGGACTGGAGACGGAAAGGGAGATGCTTCATGGAGGTAACGCAGATTCTGAGAGTGGAAAGGCCCTGGAAAGATGTTTCACAACAATGCAAATATACTCAGCAAGAGGTCAGGCAGGCTCCATGATAGAACACACACTGAGCATGTGCATGACCTTGGGTCCATCACTAGAACACACACACACACACACAAAGTGGCTTTGATGGCAAAAATATGAGGGGAAAAAGTGAACATTTGACTTTAAGACATGTACTGGGAGAAGATACCACAGGAGACGACAGTCTAGAAGCCAAAAGGGACCCCTGCAGGTCCTCATGCAGCCCTCAGAAGCCAGGCTTCGGGACTTGTGTTCCACAAAACCCACAGGCCGAGGCCTCCCCTTCACAGTGCCAGAGCAGGAGGAAGCCCTCAGGGGAAAGGTTAGGGCCTTAGCTCATCAGAAATGATCCACAGAGCCCACTCATGCCCCACACATTAAAACACAGGGAAGGCAACTTCTGTGAACCAAGAAGTGGGCCCTCTCCAGACCTGAATCTGTGAGGGGCTTGGCCTTGACCTGCCAGCCTCAGGACTGAGAGGCATCATTTTCTTTTTCTTTTTTTTTTGGAGCTGAGGATTGAACCCAGGGCCTTGCACTTGCTAGGCGAGCACTCTACCACTGAGCTAAATCCTCAGCCCAAGGCATCATTTTCATACTGCCTAAGCTACAGCTGTTTGCTCTGGCAGTCCCAAAAGGAGAACACCACCGCTTCTGATTTCTTCTCTTGGAGGCCTCTGGTTTCAGAAGCGTAAGGCAACACATTCCCATTGTTTAACTCGGGGAGGGGAGGGGGGGTGGTGGAAGTCCACAGCCCTTCATCCCATCCTGCAGCCTAGCTTACTCTGTTTTCCCTGCAGCCCGGTCCAGAGAAGTTCTTTTCTGTTGAAAAGCAGAGACCTGTAGCCACTGAAAGCCAGACGCCTGCCTGACCATGCCACAGCAAAGTCATCTGCTAACAAAGGCCATCTGAACACCTACACACGCAAAGTCACCAGTGTCATTGGTGAAGGTGAAGAGCAGGACAGAGCCACTAGCTAGCTGAGAAACAAGAGAGAGATCCCAGGTCTGTACTATCACTGTGAACTTTGGATATAGGATACAGGCTATGGATGAAACCAGAGCAGAAGCATGTGGAGAGGGGCCATCCCGAGGACAAGAATGACCTTGGACATGGAAAGTGTGACTTAGCAAGATGGATACTCAGTGGGAGGCTAGTCTAGAGCTGTTCCTATTCTTAACCCACTTTGTGTGGTGGGAATACACATCTCTCTCTCTCTCTCTCTCTCTCTCTCTGAGCTGAGGATCGAACTTGGGGCCTTGAGCTTGCTAAGCAAGCGCTCTACCACTGAGCTAAATCCCCAACCCCACACACCTCTCTTGTAGCGCTGTGTGGTCACAGTACTTCTTGCTGGAGTAGCTTCTGCTCTGCTGATGACACTGGCTGGAGGCATATGCACTCCATGTTTGACACACAGACACAAGGCCACACGCTACGCCCCTCGTGTTTGTGCAGAGACCTCAAGAAAGGCAGAAACAGAAGATCTTTGAGAGTGAGAGGCACACACAGGGCAACCAACCTAGCCACTTCTGACCAAGAAGTGGGAAACGTCCAGAATCTATCTGGAGATACTCGTTACACGGAGCACTACCACAAGTACTAATTAACTAACTTCGGATTGAAAGAAAAGCACCACTGTAAAGATACACCGAGGAAGCCACGGGAAAGCCCGAGAATCATTCCTATTGGATCAACTTGCAAGAAAGAGAAAACAAAAACACATACACATGAAGATGCACACATTATGTCCCCAGAGATGGAGGGGGCAGCCTTAGCAGAATATATTATGCTGACACTTCAGAACACTGGCAAGAGGAAAAAGATCTTTAAAATTTCTGAAAACGAAGCTGGAGAGATGGCTCAGTGGTTAAGAGCACTTCCATTCAGTTCCCAGTACCACACAGTGGCCTACAACTGTCAACTCCAGTTCCAGCAGATCCAAAATTTTCTTCTGGCCTCCACAGGCACCAGGCACGCACATGGTGCACAGACATATATGCAGGCAAAAACATTCATACGTATAAAATACGTAAGTCTTTAAAAAAAAAACTTTCAAAGATAAAAACGGCACAGGGGTGGTGCTACATACAGATGCCTAGCAACACACAGAAAAACCAGAGCATGCACGGAGAAGCAGACGCCTGAATGGTCTATGGCTTTACACAGGAGCACTGGAAGCTGATAGGGAGAGGCCTTAAAAGGCCTGAAAAAAAAAATTCTCTCCTAGAGTTTTTACCTAACCAAAGTGCTGTACAAGTGTGCAAAGACATTTCCACACTGTTGAGTCTCTAAAGCCCCCAAAAAGTCAACATCCTCTGAATCCTTGTGAATGAAGTGGCTAGATGGTATGCTCTGGGAGTAAACAGAGAAAAAGAAAAACCAAGGGCCAAGGAAATAAGGAATCCTGAGATAGACAAGGAAGGCCTGCATGGGGCCCTGAGGACAGCAGACCAGTGGGAACAGGAAACCCAGGACAACCACTACCCAGGAGACAATGGGGCTTTCAGATGATCTGACGTACCTCTCAGTACATAGAGCCATAGATGTGGTTCATAGAAGGTTCCATAAAGGATAGTTAATCTAATTGCTATCTCCGAGGAAAAGCAAAAGTCTGAACAAGAAAAGCAGCAACTGGAGAGATGGCTCAGCTGTGGGTTAATAGCACTTGTTGCTCTTGCAGAGGACCCAGGATCGATTCCTGGCACCCACATGGTGGCTCACGACCATCCACCACCCCAGTTCCAGGGGATCCAACAGGCACACATGCAGTGCACACACATCATGCTAGCAAAACAGTCATATACATAAAGTAAAAGAAATGTGAAGAAGAAGGAGGAGGAAGGAGGAGGCCCGGCATGCTGGTACACACCTTTAATTCTAGCACTCAGGAAGGAGACGCTAATGGACCTCTGTGCATTAGAGGCCAGCCTGGTCTACAAGAATGAGTTTCAGGACAGCCAGAGCTGTTACACAGAGAAATCTTGTCTTGAAAAACCAAATAAATATAAAGGAGAAAAGGAACATTACCGTGTCCACGCCCTAGCTGTGGCGACACTAACACTGTCATCCTATAGTTGGACCCTGGAGCCAAGCATGCTAGTGCGTGCTTGCAACCCCAGCATATGGGACATAGAGACAAGAGGAGCTCTCTGAGTGCCAGGTCAGCTGGGGCTGCCTAGTGAGACCTTGTCTTGGGGAAAAAAAAATCCAACTAATGCTGGAAGCAGCTCTAAGAAGCCCAATTGGAGGCTGAGGGCAGGGCACTGTGGGTAAAGTGCTAGCTAGCTGTGGCACATGAGGGGCTGAGGTCAGAGCCCCAGCATGGAGGTGAACACCAGGTTCAGCAGTAGCTGGAAAGATGGAAACAGGAGACTACCTGGGGCTTGTAGCTGTCTGTCTGGCAGAACTGGTGAGCTAACTGTTCATCTGCAAACTGTTTCAAGAAATAAGGTAGAGAACAAAGAGGAAAACATCTGGCACTGGCCTCTGGCCTATGTACACACATATACACACCAAAAACAGCCACATTTGCATACGCACACAAACATGCACATACACACACACACACCCATACACACAAACACACATACAAGCACAAACACCCATAAACATGCACACAAACATGTACACATGCACACACACACACACACACACAGGCACACACATAAATGAAATGAGTATAATATAACTCCTTGGAAGGATGCAGAGAGAGAACAGGTGGAAGGTAGGGCACCAAATCCTCAATTTATATGGCAGAAAATCAGCAGACTCTAGAATGCAGGAGAAGGAGGGAGCAGCATTAACTTCATGTGCACACTGGTGAGACCATTGGCAACAGCACTGACAGCAAGGCTTTGTTTGGGATTACTGCCCAACAGCATGCATGCATGTTTTAAGAACAGCAGCACAAAAACGTAAAGATAAAGATATAAGTAACTGGCGTAGGAGAATATGCCCAGAACTCTTACCCATGTCCTCCCCAAACAGATGGAACAATCACACAAGTTGGACATGATCTATGCCACAAGCAAAATGGACCCACAGAGGTCCCCGGAGCTCACAGTTTTGAGGCCACAGAACAACCCAACTGGAACTACCAACTGGAGTTAACACACTCCTATCGAAATGGGCACCTTTCCAATCCAACATGTGAAGACAAAAATTGAGACTGAAATGCATATTTATTCAGATAGAACATGAGGGCACACCAGAGCGCCAGAGTGTGGCCAGAACTGCCCCCAAGGACAATCTGCAGCTTAAATCTACCATTGGAAGAAAGCCCTTTAGTCCCAGCACTTGGGAGGCAGAGGAAGGCAGATTTCTGTGAGCTCCAGGCCAGGCAGGCAGCTAGGGCTACATAGAAAGATGTCTCAAAAATCAAAAGAGGAAGCCGGGTGGTGGTGGCACACGCCTTTAATCCCAGCACTCGGGAGGCAGAGCCAGGTGGATCTCTGTGAGTTCGAGGCCAGCCTGGTCTATAGAGCAAGTTCCAGGAAAGGCACCAAATCTACACAGAGAAACCCTGTGTCGAAAAACAAAACAAACAAACAAACAAAAAATCAAAGGAGGAGGAGGAGAAGGATGACAACGACAACTTGAGGGTAAGGAGGGGATGTTGGAAGCAGAGGCAGGTGGATCTCTGATTTCAAGTCCAGCCAGGTCTACAGAGCAAATTCCAGGACAGCCAGGGCTACACAGAGAAACCCTGTCTCAATAAAACAAACAAGTGGGAAAAAGGATTTTAAGGACTCTGGAGCGATGGCTCATCAGTTACTCATCACATACTGCTCTTCCAGAGGACCTAGGTTTGATTCCTAGCACCCACATGATGGCTCACAACCATATATAATTCCAGCTCCAGGGACTGAACACTTTCTTCTGGCTTCTGTGGGCACCAATCATGCATGAACTTACATGCCGACCAAATACCTATACACATAAAATACATTTTAAAACTCCTAACGACTTATCCTATACCTACAGATCATCAGTGAATCTTTGACCCTCATCAGAGAAGTGTCTTCTCTTGCAGTCAATAGCAATTAACAGAGACCCACGAGTGGTCAGCACGCAGAGAACAAGAGGTTGAGAGTGCCCAGCCCTAAATGGACATCTATCCCCTCAAATGCTCAGAAATCTTTGAGGGAGAGAGAACAGAAAGATTTTAAAATCCATGGGTGGTGGATGACTTCAAGGACACAGTGGATTCTTTGGACACAGCAGAGCAGGTACACAGAAGAACCCACAGTGAATTTGACAGAATGCACACGCTCCAGCCAGACAAAAGCCCAGTGTGGAGGGAGAGGACACACGTCCCTCCCTTAGCAGAGGAACTATGAGCATTTCAGAGCTACTAGGTGAGGTAAAATTAGTTCTCTCTGCTTGACCGCTGGTAGGCTAACCACACGACACGGCAAGTCCCAGACCCAAAAATAGCTGGCAACACAAATTAGGCTTGATGGGTTAAAAATTAAAAGAGAACATAAAGTTGGCTGGGCAGAGAGGTGGGGTGGGTCAGGGAGGAGTTGGGGTGTGTGAATATGATAAAATACATAGTTGCTTTTTTTTTTTTTTTTTTTTTTGGTTTTTCGAGACAGAGTTTCTCTGTAGCTTTGGAGCCTGTCCTGGACTAGCTCTGTAGACTAGGCTGGACTTGAACTCACAGAAATCCACCTGCCTCTGCCTCCTGAGTGCTGGGATTAAAGGCGTGTGCCACCACCTTTGAGACAGGGTTTCTCTGTGTAGCCCTGGCTGTTTTGACTGGCAATGCAGACCAGGCTGGCCTTGATCTCTTAGATAGAGCTGCCTGCCTCTCCAATGCTGGGATTAATGGTGTACACCACCATGCCAGGCCCAATCAACATACACTGTATAAAATCCTCAAGGGATTAATAAAATTTGTGTTTTGATTTTGTGTTTTGAGGCAGGGTCTTTCTATGTAGCCCTGGCTGTCCTTGAACTCACTATCTAGACCAAGCAGACCTCAAAACCACAGAAAGCAAGAATTAATAAAAAATTTTTGTTGTTGTTGGTTTTTGAGGCAGGGTTTCTCTGTGTGACCCTGGCTGTCCTTGAACTCTCTATGTAGATCAGGCTGGCCTCAAACTCACAGAGATCCACCTGCCTCTACTCCCCCAGTGCTGGGATTAAAGATGTATGCCACTACCACAAGGCCAAAAAACATCTCAAACTCACAGAGATCCACCTGCCACTTGCTTCTGCCTCCTAAGTGCTGGGATTAATGGTGTGTGCTACCACCACAAGGCCAGACCAAAAAAAAAAAAAAAAAAAAAAATTAAAGAAAAATGTTCTAGCCAGGCGGTGGTGGCACATGCCTTTAATCCCAGCACTCGAGAGGCAGAGGCAGATGGAACTCTGTGAGTTCAGGCCAGCCTGGTCTACAGAGTGAGTTCCAGGAAAGGCGCAAAGCTACACAGAGAAACCCTGTCTAAAAAAAAAAAAAAAAGGAAAAGAAAAATGTTCTAAACTCATATACTCTGGCCAAACAATTACATACTTAAGAATTTAAGGGGCTGGAGAGATGGCTCAGAAGTTAAGAACACTGGCTGCTCTTCCAAAGGTCCTGAGTTCAATTCCCAGCAACCACAGGGTGGCTCACAACCATCTGTAATGAGATCTGGTGCCCTCTTCTGGCCTGAAGGGATATATGCAGGCAGAATACTGTATACAAAATAAATAAATACTTTTTTTTTTTTTAAAGAATTTAACCCAGCACTCAGGAGGCAGAGGCCACTATACAAGGGAAACTCTGTTTCAGAAAACAAAACAAAAACAAAAGCAACAAAACAAACCAAGAGTTTCATCTGGGGCTGGAGAGATGGCTCAGCAATTAAGAGCACATGCTGTCCTTGCAGAGGACACGGGTTCCATTCCCAGCACCTGACTTAGTTCAAGGTCTGTAACTACAGTTCCAGGGAACTCGATGCCCTCTGGTCTTGTGGTGCACAGACATACGTGCAGACAAAATGTCCATACACATAAAATAACAATAAAAATCAATTAATAAAAAACGGCATTAGGAAAGACAAGTGAATAAAGTTAAAAGAAAAAAATAGTGGGCAACATTCACAAACAGGTTCTTGGAAAAACCAACTGACAGGATCTCTTCCCTTACGTGTTCATTGCCATCGTTTCTACCAATGTAGCCCCACTCGGTATTCATCTAGGTGGGGCTTGTTTGTTTGTTTTGGAACTGAAAGCCAGACTTCACCCACTTTCTTTTTCTCCATGTTTGGTGTGTGGTGCTGGAGAGCAAACGCTTGTGTGTGCAAGGCAAATGCTCTCTACCAATGAGCTACACCTCCAGCCTACCATTCAATGTAAAAAACAAAAAATTATGAGCATCTGCCTGCTTGTATGTATGTGCACCACATATATGTGTGTGCTGGTAGATGCCAGAGAGGATCAGAACTCTTGGAACTGGAGTTATAAAAGGTACATGTGGGTGCTGGAAACCAAATCCAGGTCCACTGTAACAGCTTAAAGTGCTCTTAACTACCAGGCTGTCTCTCCAGCCCCCTTCCACTTAACTTTCGAGAAAGTTTTCTCATTGCTGTTTTTTTTTCTTTTTTTTTAAAAAAAGATTTATTTGTTTATTATGTATAGTGTTCTGCCTGCATGTGTCCCTGCTGGCCAGAAGAGGGCACCAGATCTCATTACAGGTGGTTGTGAGTCACCCTGTGGTTGCTGGGAATTGAACTCAGGACTTCTGGAAGAGCAGTCAGTGCTCTTAACTGCTGAGCCACCTCTCCAGCCCTGATGTTTTGTTTTGTGTGTGTGTGTGTGTGTGTGTGTGTGTGTGTGTGTGTGTGTGTGTGTGTGTATTTTTTTTTTTACGTGTAGCCGAGGCTGGTCCTGAACTCCACAATCCTGCCTCAGCATCCAAATGCGGGAACTACAGGTAGGGGCTGCTATGTTGGTTTCTCATTTTAGATTCCTGTTAGTAAACATTTCAATGATATAAATATTTATAAGCATTTCTTCCAGATTGTCATTTAACATTTCCACTTCTTGCTTGCCCTGTACTTTTTTGGCTTTTCGAGACAGGGTTTCTCTGTGTAGCTTTGGTTCCTGTCCTGGATCTCATTCTGTAGACCAGAGGCCTCGAACTCACAGAGATCCGCCTGCCTCTGCCTCCCGAGTGCTGGGATTAAAGGCATGCACCACCACCGTCCAGCTTGCCCTGTACTTTTTAAACCTGTTGTGCTTTTCCTTCAGGATTTTATGTTTGGATTAAGAAAAGCAGTTCTCATTTGGGATTCTAAATACAGATTCTTCCAAAGCAATTTCCGGCTTGAGTTCGGCATGTTGGCGCCTGGGTGTTGAAAGGCAGGGCTGTATTCTACTGTGCTGTAAATGGCCAGCCAATCACTCCAATACTGTTTGCTGCAAACCTTTTACTTCTGCTTTGAAATTCCATGGTAAGCAGAAAGTAACCCCCTAGATTTACTCAGAGGTCAACTCAGCATTTGTCCTGGATGGCAGGTACATCTGCCCAACTCCTGATTCCACACCATCTTTTTGTGCTAGAGTTTAGGTGCTAGAGTTTAGGGCTGATAAAGCCTTGCTCATTTTTTTTTTTTTAATTTATTTATTATGTACATAGTGCTCTGCCTGCATGTGTGCCTTCAGGCCAGAAGAGGGCACCAGATCTCATTACAGATGGTTGTGAGCCACCATATGGTTGCTGGGAATTGAACTCAGGACCTCTGGAAGAACAGCCAGTGTTCTTAACCGCTGAGCCATCTCTCCAGCCCCTCATTTTTTTTTTTTTTTTTTTTTTTAATGATGCACAGCTCAAAGTAAAGCTTTGAAATACCTTTGCCTTTCAGATTATACATTAATAAACATATCAGCAACAGATTGCTTACATGTGTTTTTTGTTGTTTTGTTTTTTTTGAGACAGGGTCTCATTGTGTAGCCCTAGGTGGCCTAGAACCCACCTTCCGCTTACCTGTGTAAGTGGGGCAGTGAGCACCTTGGATTCTGATGGCCTTCCCTTCAGTTTATCTGCTCACCCCCTTCCTTCTCGTGTGTACTGAGATACCCCCTTCCTTCTCGTGTGTACTGAGATACCCCCTTCCTTCTCGTGTGTACTGAGATACCCCCTTCCTTCTCGTGTGTTCTGAGATACCCCCTTCCTTCTCATGTGTTCTGAGATACTCCCTGGGTCTTTAAGGTGTGTTATCAGAACTGAGATGAGAGTCTCTGATGGGAAAATTCTGTTTATCACTTTATTTTTCTTTATGTCAGAGATTTTTTTTTTTTAAGCAAAAATGCTTAAATGCTAGGCAAGCATTCTACCACTGAGCTAAATCCCCAACCCGAGATTTTTTTTTTTAACCAGGCATAAAATTAAAAGTAGACTGCTGGGCTGGAGAATGGCTCAGTGGTTAAGAGTGCTTGCTGCTCTTGCAGAGGACCCGTGAGGTTCCCAGCACCTGTATGGCAGCTGACAACACCCTGCACCTCCAGTTCCAGAGAAATCTAACACTCTCCGCTGGCCTCTACGGACTCCTGCATGCACACGGTACACAGACTCATACAGGCTCATGTACATTCACATAAACATAATTTTTTTAAAGTTGACTGTTAGCCTAGGTGTAGTAGCACCTGTGATTCTAGTATCCAGAAAGCTGAGGCCTAAGGACTTTAAATGATTTCAAGGCCAACCTGGGCTTGAGATCTCGAAAAGCCAAATAAAAGGGAATGTTGATTATGTGCTGTCAGCGCATGCGAGCTACCTTTCTCTGTAATGAGCTTCGGCAGCCATGTATGAGGTGCCCCGTGCTGTGTTGGTACTGTCAGACCTTCATCTCTGGTATTCCGCACTTCCTCCATGACACACAGTAGATGGTCCTTCCACTCATTCTGCTTGGGCCCTACCTACAGACTTTGGTTTTTGTTTGATTTTTGAAACAGGTTTCTCTGTGTAACAGCTCTGGCTGTCCTAAAACTTACTCGGTAGGCTAGGCCAGGCTGGCCTCGAACTCAGAGGTCCGCCTGCTGCTGCCTCCCAAGTGCTGGGATTAAAGTGTGTGCCACCACTGCCCGGCCAAGGGCCCTAAATTACTGTATATGACAGCCAGCCTCTAGAATGGTCAGACCCATCGACAGCCAGCCCCTGGTTCCCCCAAACTCTCTCCCACACAAACAAAGAAACAAACAAAATACGTGGAAAGGGTGGACATGCCCCAGGCCAGAATGTAAATGTCTTTGCAGCTTCTACCCTGCCCCTTTCCACTGCCTTCCTGAGGCTACTCAGCTATCCTAGGGAGATCTCCACGAGAGCCATCCTGTGGTAAGGGTCCACGGGCTCCCAATGCCTCCACTCTTCACTACCTACCACTGACTTCCTGTGGGTGGGAGCTACTGTAGAAGCAGCTTCCGGTTTCCTCCTGCTTTCAGAGTATGGTGGTTGACTGAGCCCTCAGCTGTCACCTCCTGAGACCAAGCCAGAGCCCCTCAAGCAAAGCACCTGCCCTACAGTCTATAATTCTGAACTCATGAGGTAGAGGCAGGAGGATCAGGAGTTCAAGCTTATGGTTGGCTTAAATAGCTGGTTCAAAACCAGCCTGGGCTACATGAGACTTTGTTTTAAAAACCCAAAACCAATGTCCGTCCCCTCCCCATAGGAATACTACTTAGATTATTTTAGGGCAAACTGGCAGGTTTAAAACATTATATATTAGCCACTATTATTATTATAATTTTGCTTTGTTTTGAAGCAAGGTATTACTATGTAGCCCTGGCTGCCCTGGAAGTCTCTATGTAGACCAGGCTGGACTTGAACTCAGAGAGATCTGCCTGCCTCAGTTTCCCACGTGTTGGGAAGTTGTGCACCACTGTGCCTGGCAACATGTAGCATTTTCAGTGATACCCTGAGTTGTGAAAGGCCTTGGAGAGTACCCATCCAATCTGACATTGCTCTCCAGAACAGAGTATCTCCTGTCATTCGAGTCTTTGTAATTGTTTGGGGGAGGGGGAGGTAAAGTTCATCTCAAGTAGGTTTTGCGTATTTCCTGAGCTTTACCTGCTGTCATGAAAAGGGAGGACTGTCTTTCCTTGCTGATCCTGTCTGCTGCTGTGGCTATAAGGGTTACTGACTTCTGAACACTGTCCTGGCTAAGATTCCAGGAGACTTTTGGACTAACCAGGACAATCACAGGGTCTCCACGTGAGGCTGGTTTTGCATGTCTGGTGCTCCTTGGCTGGTCACTCACAGTTTCAGAGGCGGGTGGGGTGAGGACGGTGTCCTTTATGTGGCTCGGCCTAGAGCACCCCAAGCCTCCTGCC
The DNA here is from genome assembly GCF_903995425.1 of Onychomys torridus. Classification (NCBI taxonomy): domain Eukaryota; kingdom Metazoa; phylum Chordata; class Mammalia; order Rodentia; family Cricetidae; genus Onychomys; species Onychomys torridus. The sequence goes on along the minus strand of NC_050456.1, from coordinate 80,474,471 downwards.
TGCTCCTCTCCAGTGTTCACAGCATGCTGGCCAGGTGGTCTGTACTGTACTGTGGCTGAACTGGACGCCTAAGGACCCTCTGCTAGGAAGGCTTTCTCCAACCCCTCCTTCAGCCCAAGGTCCCTGCACTCTGAGGCACCGTGTATGGCACTGTAGGCTGAAGACAACCTGCGGAGAGAAGACGCTAAGGGCTGGGCTGGGAAGGGAGGAACAAAGGCCTATGTTAGCCAAGCCAGGAGCTCTGTGGGTGGCAACATGAGGCAGAGCCAGCGGAGGGGGAAGATCCAGAGGAAGCAGTCTATGCCAAGGGTGAGAACCTGACACAGGACAAGGTTAGGGAAGGCAGCCTGGACATCCTCCAAGGCCAGAGCCACTAGCAGGACCTGAGAGCTGTGGAAGGAAGAGGCAGAGGAATTTCAAATTGGAGCTGACCCCAAAAGGAGCCAAGGTGTGGCTGACACTGAAGTGACTGTCGGTCCCCAACCTGGAGCCTGCAGTCCCTTCAGCCTCAGGACCCTGTTCTTTCCCATTATCTCACCAGGATAAAATGCTGCAGCTGTCCCTCTTCCCGGGCAGACCACACCCAACAGATGAGTGACACTTTAGTGTCTTCACAACCTGGAATGCCCTAGGTGGGACACTGGCTTCATGAAAGCTGAGGGTCTATTGGTTAGCACTGTAGAGGTCAGGTCTTAGCACTTGTAACCTTTGTAGGGGCCTCAAGGCACTGGGTCCTGGGGGACATGCTGAGGAAGTCATGGGTAGTCATGCAGGTGACTCTGGGACCCCACTCTTTCTGCATTGTTGCTAGTTTTTTGAAACAGTGTTCTGTTATACAGCTCAGCCTGGCCTTGAACTTGTAATACTCCCACTCAACCTCTTCCGCGTGTGAACCATGACACCAAGCTTGGGAGCCTACTTTCTTTTTTTTTTTTTTTTTTTTAGCTGAGGACCGAACCCAGGGCCTTGTACTTGCCAGGCAAGAGCTCTACCACTGAGCTAAATCCCCAAGTCCAGGGAGCCTACTTTCTTTACCCATCTGACCTTTTACCTCAGCACGTACACAGGTAGACAAACATACACTTCAGTGCCTGCTCGATGGCTGGTTACACAACCAGAACACCACGGGCGTGAGTTTTGCCACAGTCTTGACTGACGTGGTTTGGCTTTGAACTCTTTCTCGGCGGAAACGATACCACAGACAGTGTGATATCCTGTGCTCAGGGAGTGTCCTAGGGGTCTGCACAGTCAGGCCTGTTTCTCCTACCACTGAGCTGAGCACAGTTCAGCGCCTGCTACCCGGTGACGCTGATCAGGTTTGCTTACTGTTTGAGGCTGTCACAAACACAGCTGCAGTGTGCGTTTCAGTGATGGCCAATACAGAGGGCACTTCCCTGCTGTGGGGACCTCATTCTCCCTCCCACTTAGTGACATCCTCTTGTCCAGGGTTGGGGGGACACTGGGGAGGGCTGAGGTAGGTATGTGTGGCACCCTCTTCCTGACTTCAGGCAATTCTTCCTTGGTGTCCTCCAGAGGAAGCAAAAGGGGTACACATCTACCTCCAAGCCTCGCCAGAGTGGATGGAGAAAGAGAGCCCTGGGAACTCCATGCTCCCATTCAGGCCTCTCCTCTGGTCCCGGAGGTCCATTCTCCACGCCCCTCCCCAATCAGGGTGGGTTTTCAGAAGAGCCTCCTGCAGCTTACCCAGTCTTGGGTCTGCAGGTCCTCCTGAGGGTTGCTGTTGGTGTCTGGCTGGACGGAGGCCGCTGAAGGCCCGAGTGAGGGGGACTGTTGCGGTTGTTCTTGAGCGAGCCGCCACTGTAGCGTCTTCCTCTGGGGGCGCTGCCGCCTGCTGTCCATCTTTACCTACAGCAGGCTGCCACGACAGACATGAAGCAAATGGCAAGCTCTGCTTGGGCCACCTTCTCGCCAGTGACTACTCTTGCCAAACAGCGAGGGTCCCTTACGTGACTTCCTTTCCTAGATCCTGCGGCCACTGCCCACCACACCAGCAGTGCCCCGGGGGCATCAGTAGCCCAGGAGAAGTAGATCGCCCCTTCTCTGCTCTCACCAGACCGCCTGCTCGGCCTTCCCAGCCTTGCCTCGTAGGGGGTGTGTTGTCTGTGTTCTGACAAGCTCTAAATCCTAGGATCCTGCCCGCCTCCCTTCTGTCATTTCAACGACCCTACTACACACACGGCTCGGGGCCAGCCTGAGCTCTCATTTCCCTCCCTGTCCGCGGACCTGAACTGTGGAAGTCAGTTGAGAGGCAGGGGTGAAACGTGAGGTGAGTTGGGTCACCCGCTCCCACGCGGAGTAGAGCTCGCCCGGGGACTTCCGGAGCGCGGTCAGTGGACACTACAAAGGGAAGGGTCAGGAGGACCCGGACAAATGAGGCCGACTTAATGGGATCCAATTGACAAGGGGCCAGCCGGTGGCACCAGGCTCAGAAGGGCCTGCACGGGGAGCGGGGGAATGGAGAGTCGCGGGCGGCGAGCGCTCAGTCGGGTCCGGATAGATGGAGCGGCCAGATGGACTCAGTAAAGTGGCGGTGAGCTCGGACTGATGTGAGGGCGACTCAGTGGAACCTAAGCGGCCAGCCTCAGACAGAATCCTAAGAGGGGCGGAGCGGACCTGGAGCTTCCGTTCCACAGACCCCGCCCTCCGCTGCTGCTTCCGCCCCTTGACGCTTGCGCCGCAGCGCCCAGCCGCGTGGCCCCAATACATTGAAAGAAATCACAGCAGTGGGCGGCTTGAGCGCCGTCAGTTTATTAGTGTCGCTTCAGCACCTTAAAATCGTCCACATGGTCGCATGGGGCAGATCAGCATCTGTTCCCAAAAAAGCTATTTACATGAATCCTGCTTTCCATTAAAAACAAACTAGCAATACATACATACATCCTAGAAATCAGTCACAACGCGCTGGACAGTCTTCAGAAGTGGACGGAGTCATCCTCACGCAAGGTCAGCCTCTGCTGGCCCCTCTCCAGGACAGAGCAGTCTCCGGAGGGCGTGGGGGTTTGGAGAACAGGTGAGGGTCCAGTACCCTGGCTCAGGGAAGAAGTGCCGGGACATTTTTTATAAGGATTTGAGATGGAGGCTAGAGGCAGAAGTGAGGCCTGCAGGATAAGGCTAGGACAAGCCATTGCACAGGAGCCGAGGGCCACCCCTCCCCTCCCAGCTCTGGTACCAAACAGTGATACTGAGCTGCATACTCAGAGGGTGGTGGCAGGGCCCCCAACTGACAGGAATGAGGGGGAACCTTCCCATCCACACAGGCTGTGTGTGGCCAGGCCTAAAAGGAACTGGCTGGCAGGCTCTAAGGGCCTCAGGGCTAAGGCCTGTGGGATGTATCACACTCTACTATCCTCACCACTGTACTGCCTGTCAGGGGGCTTTGGTGTCTAGTCATCCTTCAAAGGGACAAAAGTGCTTCTCTTGAATCCTCATTACAGCTCCATGAGGTAGGAAAGGAAAATGGATCATCTCTCTTTAACCAACTCAGGGAAACGGAGGCACAGGGGATGACTGCTTCTAGGTCTGCACCTGGCGCTGCTATGGTGGTGGGTGCATGGTGTTTATGTGCTAGGCTTCACTGACTTTGTCTTGGGCTGCTGCTGACAGGCTCTGCCCATGCCCTCCTCTTGTATAGAGTCAGACCTCTGGACGATCAAGGACGCACACACAGAGGAAGAGTCTCTAGGAAAAGGGCTGTCCTCAAGCATAGCTCGAGACACCCTCCCTATGCCCCCCCCCCCCATGGCCTCAAGGCCAGAATTCCAGGCCAAATCTTTCCTACCAAGGTTGACCTTTGGGAAGAAACTCAAGCGGTAGGTAAGCCAGGCTCTTAAACTCCAAGGATGACAGTGGCCTGGCTCTGTAACCCAGGATCTTTTCAGAGTATTCCTCACCAGGGGCTCCACTACCACTAAGCCAGGGATTAGGGCCCAACCCAGGTCCCAGCAGCAGTGCAGGGCCTCACCCTGGACAAATGGACTCTTTTCAGCAAGGTGGGGCTGGGGAAGTAAGTAAATAGAAAATGGGCCATCTTTCACCCAAGGAAAAGTAAGGAGTCCTCAAACTCAGCCCTATTGTTGGCAATTTTCTGAGCATGCTCTTAGGAGGTTCTCAAGGTCAGGAACCCAAACTCTGGGCTCCTATTGAACCATCAGGGTACCCGGGACTGCCACAGCTTTCAAGGGGGCAGGCATTCATTCTTCCAATGACACCCCAGAGAAGAAGAAAGGATTCTTGAGAAAACTAGAACTGAGGCAGTAACCCCTTCATGAATCTGGTGGGGCATGTACAGTCAGGATGATCCTTGCTGCAGGCCAGCACATCCCTCTCCTGCTGAGTGGGGAGGTGATGGAAGATAGAGCTAGTTAGACCAGCCTGCTGGAGCCTTCACTGGCTACACACACACACACACACACACACACACACACACCTCTAGTTGCCTGTTTCCTCCACTGGCTACACTAAACACCACATCTCTCTCTCTCTCTCTCTCTCTCTCTCTCTCTCTCTCTCTCACACACACACACACACACACACACACACACACACACACACACACACACCTCTAGTTGCCTGTTTCCAGGTTACAACCTTGATTCTCAACTCCACATGGCCAGTCCTGGATGTTCCTGTCTGGCAGGCAGAACAGAGGTGGAAGGGCATGGTAGAGCAGGTCTCAGACAGACCCCAGCAGTGTCTCCCATTTCCAGGACAGGCACTGGGAGATTTGCAAGGACCACCTATTTGAGCAGCAGGATCTGCAGAAGCCTAGCAGTGCCTCTGGAACTGGAGCCAGAGGGGCAGGGATGGGTATGTAGCTCCTGCTGGCTTTACCCCACCCAAGGGGACTTCACAAGAACAACATCTGCTTGGCAGCTATGTCGTCAAATGTATCTGAGAGCATTAGAAAGATCTGCTACTGTAAAACCTCCGCCACATAGCTGGAGTTTATTGGGAACCACACATGGGGGTGCTAGGGGCCGACATCCCATGCTAGGAGACCAAACATGCCCTTTACCCTCAGCTTTTGGCCACTAAACTCCAAAGCCTGTACCCTGCTCCCTACTCCCCAAGAAAGCAGAATCCTGACTTCAGGGAAGGACAGGACACATAGACAAGAACACTTCTTGCTTGTGGTCCTGGGGTTTCATGAGACCAGAGCTCACCTCCCTTCTTACCAGCCTTTCCATTGCCCACATATTCTGGTTAATAAGCAGAGCAAAGTTACTCGGTGGCCCACAGGGAGCTAGCTTCCCCTTAGTTTCTGGGCTGTGAGCACATTCATACTTAAGACTGTTTCTTTGTGTTTTGAAGAGTCTGTCTCTGTAGTAACCACATGTTAACAGAAACACAGTATCCCTCCATTGATAGCTGACACAGAGCAGGACATGGGCCCCTCCACTGTCCTGTGTCAGCCCTTCCGTGGGTAGGGCTAGAAGGTGGCCTTGGAGTGTCCAAAGATGCAGATAGGGAAGTGCTTCACATGGGAAGACCACTGGGCAGCCAGCTGGAAGAACTTGACATCACTGCATTCCACGCCATCGATGAGGACTGTGGGAGAGGGCCACCTAACCATCTGCCTGCCTGGCAAGGCAAACCACCTGAAATGGTGGGCTGCTGCCAGGGAGCAGGGTGTTCCTGAACTGGAGGAAGCTGTGCTTACCAGCCTGCCCTCCCAAGACTCAGTGCCATGGTGGGTCTACCTCCCGGGGACTAGAGGCAAAGGCAGTCTAGCCACACTTCAGCCAGGCATGACTCATGCCACCTCCACTTCACAAGGTCCTACTTAAAATAGCTGCATTTCCAGAGGGAGCCTTAGGAAGACTCAAGGACCCTAAACCCACAGAGGACCAAGAGTCCTACACTCTGAATGCACTGCTTACAGAATAGCCTCTGTAAGACACTTAGGTATAAAACCAATCTTTAAAATGAAGAAAGGAAGGGCTGGGAATATAGCCCAATGGTAGAGCATTTGCCTAGCATGCATGAAACCCTAGGTTCAATCTCTAGCAACCCCCACCATATCTCTATCAATAAAAACACAGAAAAGGCTGAAAAAATTATTTGAACTTGAAAGGCTGTTAGATGCATGTAAGTACCTTATCAACAAAACGTGTTCCAAGTGTGAATCTCTCTAAGAATGCCTTTCATAGCAAAACAACTGTTCCTGTGCTATTTCGAAAAGCCAGCCATCTGTTTTGCTCTGTATTCACATTTTATAGACAGAACCAAAAAGGACCTGGGTCATGGACTGATTGCCCCAGCACCCTATAAAGCAGCCCCTTGGCCCATGCTCACCCCGAAGCATGTTCTGTTGGTGCTTAGCTGTGCAGATCAGCCGGCTGATGCCTTCGATGCACTGGCTTTTAGATTCCACATCCTTGTCCTTGGTTTTCTTGGGCAAAAACATCACTGGGAAGAAAAGAGACCTGCTGTTGATCCACTGCTCCGTCAGGGCCAAGCTGGCCAGAGCCCCAGCAGCAGGCAGGATAGGAGAGAAACAGCAATGGGGGCTTGGCTGGCCCCGCTCACCTGGGATCAGCTTCTTATTGTGACCACATACAGAGCACCCAACTGCCTGATAGTCTACCTGAAGTCAGAAGCTGCCTAGAGCCTTAGTGTCCTCACAGCTGTCAAACAAATCTGACTGCCAACCCCTTCTGAAGTGAGTTGTGGGCTCATGATTATGAGTTCACTGGGAACTTGCTAAGGGGTGGAATGATATCCCCAATCACCGATAATCACCACAGACCCTTCTCCTACTGTCCAGCCCTGCTCAGTACATCCCCACCTCACCCTTCTTGTTCTTCTCCTTGGTGACCACAGTCATGGACATGGTGGGTGTGGCTGCAGCCTCGCCACTGCTGGGCAGCCTGCTGACCTGGAGGGACCGGAAAGTGCACTTGAGCGTGTTTTTGGTGGTGGGCAAGTCCTTCTTCTCAGCATCTCTCTTCCTGTCTGCAGGCTGTGCTGCCGTCCAGTAGTCCACCTGCAGCCCCATGAGCTCGGCGCCAATGCCTTGGCTGTGAAAGGCAGAGGGAAGGTGCTCACACTCATGAAGTCACTGTGCCATTGCAGGCAAGGAGGTGTGGCTGGCACCTTAGCTACTAACTTGCTGGCCAGTGCCAGTGAACTATGAGAAGCTCTGCAGAGCTGACTGCCCACCTGTCTTCTGGCATACTGTTAGTGCCCTTGCAAAACTGCCATGCAGCCTGTACACCTACTCTCCTAGGACTCAGATGAATAGCTTCATCAGAGGTTGAGTGGCTGGTGACAGCAGGTAGCTAGAAGGGTCCTGACATAGAGCCAGCAACCTGACCGGACCTTCAGGCCATGTTCATTATGCACTCAAACTCCCCAGTTCAACTTGGTTGTTTGAGTTCTGCTCAAGACTCAGGTGGCTTGGTAGGACTCAGCTCACTTGTGTGGGGCCTAAAGATCTGTCACCTACACCCCTCCATCAATTCCTCTTTCACAGCCCACTCTACGCAAAGGTGCTTTCAGGCTCAGCGAGGCCCATGTTCATTTATGGTAACTCCTGTCCCTAGGAGGACGCACTAAAGACATCAGCTACCTCCTACACTGCTTTAGGGCACTGGACCGAGCCCCAAGTTCCCTCACAGGACCCCCCTCACTCCTTCACCAGCATCTGCCCATATTGCTGACAAGATGGGTAACACCAAGGGTGGATGTCACCTTATAACAAATAAGATGAGGGCCACGTTGTTTACCTGGGGGAGGACAGGCCTCCGCTTACTGAAGGGGAGGAGGGTGGAGTAGGTGAAGCCTCCTTGGCCGCAGGAGATGTAGACACAGACGGTGGGGTAGAAGAGAGCACACTGGAGCCTGAGGGGGCTGCATCGTCCGAGTCTCCTTAGGGGAAGAGTCACAGGCCAGTGGTCAGACAGCCTTCCACTCTGGCCCCACAGTTGGCTGGAGCCTTAAATTGGGCTGGAGAGGCAGCTCTCAGGGCAAGCTGGGTAGGCAGGGTCACTTATGTGGGGGGCAGGATATCATTCTTGGCTGGGAGAACTGCCTACTTTGCCTTGATCTAAGGCTTTGTGAGTATAGGAGATCAGTAGAAACTTGCTGGTCCTTAAGACCAGAGGGACCACCTATCCAGAGGGCTACCTGAACAGTCCTCAAAGAGGGATGAAGTTACCTGATGTGGCTGAAGATGGCTCCACAATTCCAACCTTCACAACCTGGGAAGTAATAGATGCTGGCTAGAGGCAGGTGGGGAGACTGAGCAGCCCTACTGCTCTGCTTAGGCACCACTTTGGAGTTCATCTCGGATAGGTTCCTATGTCCCTGCTGCTGCCCAGCTTCTGTACCCACAGAATAGGAAACAGGTCCCAGCATCCTCCTATCTATGGGGCATGGCTCAGCTCTGAACAGTGGCAAATCCCATGTGCATGTGACTGGCTAGTCCCAGACATCCATCAGACTCGGATGCTGGCAGGAGAAACACAGATGCAGAAGCAGGAGCTGCTCTGAATACTGTATGGGCCAAGTGGGAGAGTGCTTCAGGCTTGAACCATCCAGCATGGTGGCCATTAGCCATGTGAAACTGTCAGTCCAGAATGAATGACAGTATCAATTCAGTCTCAGCCATGCTAGGTGCCCACAGAGCACTTCTGTCACTACAGAAAGGGCCCTGAACAGGATGCTATAAAGAGCTGTCACTGCCTGGAGATGAAGTGTCATGTTGCACCAGAGGTCTCACAGCAGGACAACCTATGATAGAGATGAAAAGACTGTAAAAAACGGGATTGAGAGTGAGCCTCCACATTTGGTCATGTCTAGCCTATGCCAGGAGGTAAGGCCCTAACTGAGCAAACCTGCCAGAAGGCTCATCCTTATCTTGTAGACAGGGCTGAGCCTCCTTGCCTGAGTGCTGAGTTGACAGCCTGACACACCTCCCCTAAAAAGGGGCTTATACTCCCATGCATTCACTATGGGAAGGGAGCAAGGAAAATTTATGAGAAGGAATTAAGCAGTCCTCAGTGGGCTCACATGGTGAGGAAAGTTCTTGTATGTGTAAGCTAATATAAAAGTACTCTATTTTGACAGGAATCTTGGCAGGTTCATGTTCCCAGTGAAAGAAATCGATGATGATACTCACCCCAACAAAGGGAATGAACCTCTGAGAGGATTCTTCATCAGGGCTGGGAGCAAAAACAGACTGTTAGACTCTCTGCTAGACTACCCCAACCTCGGCTGTCCTCTGCCCAGGGCCCAGCCCTCTCATCCCTAACCTTTACCCACCATGGCCCTCAGCCACATCTCCTGTTTATAGGTACTCTTTGTCACTACAGAAAGGCCCCTGGATGACCTGGCTTGATACTTGGATCCTTTCCCATATACCAACATAATGATAAGCAGAGGATTTCTGCACCCCTGGAAGGAAGCTGGTGTACAGTCCTGTAACTGGGGAGCGAACACTAGAGCTCGAGACCCTCGAGGGAAAATGTTTTTATCGCAGGTGCCTGTTCAGCCCTGCCCATCTGCCTGTTCCCGGGCCTACCAAGCCAATGCCCTGCTTCACATGCATGCCCCATGGAATCCAGAACTGGACCTTCTCCAGTGACTGGAGTTGCCCTTCCCAAACCCAGTGCATGAAGGTTTCTACCTGAGTCTGTGTGAAGTCAGTGCCATCTACACAGCTTGCAGCTTGGGCTAACATGTTGGGGTAGACATGCTAGGTTCTAAAAGGAACATCTGAGTGTAGGCCTGAGTAGGACTCTTGGGAAAAGTTTGCAAACTGACCAGGGTCAGTGACTGGATGAGGTATTGTCTGCACTTGACTCTATAGCATCTGGCAAACAGTAGCTTGTCCTGGAATTGCTGGTCATGCCCATCCACATGAAGATGCCAAGGGCCTGAGGTCAGGGCCGAGATGAAGAACCATCTGTTGTCCTCCTTCCGCGCACTACCCACTAGGGCTAGCCATGTGGCGCATCTCTGAGGAGGAGGCTCCCTGACCAGTCTCCCACAAGGCATAGCCTCAGCGTGGTGCACATGGTTCCATCAGCAGTCAGAGTGAGTCCTGCATCTCTTGGAAGGACTGACAGCAGAGGTAGTCCTATTTCTTCCATGCCCTTCCCGCCTGCCCCCCCACACACCCACCCCGTGACTTCCTGAGTCATTTCTGCATGGTTCTCTCCGCTCTATCTGGTTTCCTTACACTGCTATTAAATGCCAATGCATGCACATCAGGCCAACTGCGGAGATGGACGGGTTCTTCCTGTACCTAGGCTTGGGGGGTGTCCCTCTGGTGCTACACTGCAGCAGGTGCTGCCTACCAGGCTTTCAGTGAGACATCTTTGTGGGACACGGAACTTGGGAGGTGTGTGGCTGGACAGTCACCTGTCCTGGACAGGAGCTTCCAGGACTGGCAGCTCATTTCTCTGGTGGGGCAGAGGCTTGTTCTCAGTGCTCCCACTCATAATGCACCCACAAGATAGACCAGTGGCCTATGCAGCAAGAGGGGTCTCTGTATGTCTTCCTCATACCCACAGACCTGTCAGAGGTCTTGAACTATGCTAGCCCACTGGAGATGGCTAAATTCCCAGCATTCCCCTCCTTCCTAAGGAGGGCAGTTTTGACAAGAGAAACCTCTTCTCCCTTGTCCATCTCAAATGACTCCTAGCCCAATCTGCCCTGCTCTTGTCTGCCCACTTCACACAACATTCCAGGCCCAGGTTCAAATTTAAAAAGCAGGCAAGCACAGTGGTTCCTAATGTGGAGGGCTCTAACCCACTGGGCCACCCATACTCTGTAGGGCCCTCTAGGACCATGGCAGAGCAGCCTCTTATCTGTGGTCCACTCTAAGATACTTGGGAACAAAGCGGGGCTGACAAGGCCATGTGTGACAAGACACAGGAGACATTGCAACATGGATAAGCTACCAGAACTCAAAGCCAAGCTGCATCCAGGGCCATGCAGACAGAACCAGCGTAGGTACAGCAACTATGACACCAGTGCCACATTGCATCCTGGGCCATGCAGATAGCACCGGCATGGGTGCAATAGCAGTGACACTAGCTGGCAAACCAAGAGCCTGGGTGCAGAGGCAGCCAGGGCCTGTAGGACAGGTACTCATGAAGTCAAGTGGTTGGCAGTCTAAGAACCATGCCCATGATCTGTTCCCAAGACCTGCTATGTAGCCAAGACACAGAGCCTAGGCCCAACAACCACTTCACCCATATACACCAGAACAGGAGCCTGGAACACGTGCTGTCCCTGTATGACCGGAGGGATCAGCTGCCATCAGAGGACAAGCTCCATTCCCAGCTTCAGGTAAGAGGCAGACAGGAGCAGGCACACTCTGCCAGAGCTCTACAGGGAAGGCCAGGCAACATGGGTCTTTGCTGGTTCCTTACAGGTACCCGTGCCTACCTAGTGCCGGTGTCACTACTGTGTCACAGGCAAAGGGAGGTTGGGGACAGAGTGTCTCCTCAAGCCCCGTTTTATTAGATAGTAAGTACAGCACAGGAGAGCATGCTGCAGGCTCTTCCTTTCACAGCCGGTGGCACAGGCTAAGCCTCAAGGCAGGAGAGAGGATAAAGGCTGGTCTTTCTCTAATTTGGGGGCTTGTTTAGCAGGGCAAACTGGTATTCAAGGACCCTCCTCTGTGTCCTACTGGCTGGGATAATGGGTAGCACTACCAGCAATGAGGACCCTGGGCCCATGACTCTGTCCTGGGCACTCTTCCCAGGAGAACAGATACCTTGAGGCCAGTGTGCAGGACCCTCTCATCAAGGAAAAGGGTAGCTCTAAGGGTAGCTGGGAGTAGTCAAGTTTTCAGAGGATGAGGCCTTCCCAGGGAAGAAAAGCACTTTACCCCTACTTAGGGTCCTCAAAAGCCTGGCTGTCCCCCTCCAAAGAAACTAGAAAAGATAATACAAACCCCGTATGTGCCTCTGCTAGCCCTGGGAGCTGACTTTATAGTGCAGAAAGTGGGTAAGGCCCCTGCCACACTGTGCTAGTTCCATGATCTCCTACCTCCACACTCTTAAATTCAGGCCCAACACTGGTGGTGCCACGCTCTCCTGAGGCTGTGTGTGTGACCAGATTACTGCTACTGTCAAATGCGAGGAGCAAAGCCAGCATGGGAAGCCAGATGCCAACACCAGGGTCAACACAAGCTTTGTTTAACAGTACAAACTGCTTGAGGTTGGCTCTGTGGGCCAAAGGACCCATGTGCAGCTCTCCCAAGAAAGGGGTTCATTCCTGTTCCTCAAGGAATAGGATCCTGCCTGGGCATCAGAGGAGAGGCACTTGGGAAATGATCCTGCTAAACAAGCCCTAAAGACCAGCCTAGAGACAGATAGGGGTATAGGCCAGAGAGCTGTACCTCAGGGTAAAGTCAAAGTGAAAGTGCTTTTTCCTTTTTTGGAATGCCACCAAGAGAGAAAACATACATGTTAGGACACCCAGAAATAACAACAAACCCTCCACACACTGAGGCAGGAGCAGAATAGCTCCTGGTGGTCTGGGTGGCTCTTCACCCATCTTGATCTGGAGCAGCAGCTGGAACGGGGGGTGAGGGTTCCTAGAGGGTCTGTGCAGGATAGATCTGCCTTCCCCCACCCACCCACCAGAAAGTCCCTGAGCACCAGGCAGTCAAGGGGCAAGGCTCAACTTCTCTGTTGACCTACTACATTGGATTAGCCTTCAACTATCTTTTGGTCTGGGGAAGGTAGTGTGTGGCATATGCAATTTATAGAGATTCAGAACTTTGCTGTCATTGGCTGCAGGGTCTATGCCCCTCCTGAGCAGGGTACTGGGCCCACCTTGGACACCAAAGAGAAGGCTGCCTTAGGCTCTGTGCATTTAACTCTTCTTGACTGCATGTAGGGTAGTATGGTGGTTTGAAATAAAATGGCCCCCAAAGAAAGTGAAACTATTAGGAGGTGTGGCCTTGTTGGAGAAGTGTGTCATTGTGGAGGTGGGCTTTGAGGTCTCATATATGTTCAAGCCACACCCAGTGCCTCAGTACACTTCCTATTGCCTCTGGATCAAGATGTAGGATTCTCAGCTACTTCTCTAGCACCATGTCTGCCTGCACACTGCCATGTCCCACCATAATAATAATGGACTGAACCTCTGAACTGTAAGCCACCCAATTAAATGTTTTCTTCTTTAAGAGTTGCCGTTGTCGGTGTCTCTTCATGGCAATAGAAACCCGAAGACAGGTAGATTGTCCAGAGGTCTGAGCTAAAAAAGGTATGTTCAGTTCCCTAAGATCCAGTGTTGAGAAGGCCCTGCTGAAGGCCCCTCAGCTTCTTGAGAGGAACGATGTAGGCCCAGGCCAAGACCCATTCTGTCCAATCTTTCACACATAACTCCTGAGCACTGCTCCACTCTGGGCAGATGGGATTATGATCTGACTGTTCACCCAGAGGCCAAACCCAGGGTAGGGGACCTGTGGGGAAGGAGCCATGTGGAAGAAATATGACCAGATATGAGGAATACAGGAACAAGTGCCTTTTACTACATCATGTAGAATGTTAACATGCACAAAAATAAAAGGTTCTGAAAGCTCAAACCTGGTATTCTGATCTGGCATAGATTCATTATAGGCTCTTGTCAAGCAGGCACACTCAGGTTTTCCATCCTGGCCCCTTGAATCTATCCCATAGCTTATAAAGAACAGAGAGGCCAGTACTTCCTCCAGGGCCCCCACCCCTGGCCCACCATGTTACCTCTTCTGCTTGTAGGTCAGCATAGCCTCTGCGATGGGGAGCTGGTGAGCACAGTTGGCTCCTGAGATGTACTGGGTGATGCGTGACACGATGTCTGGTGTGTCCTGCACTGCACAAGGCAGAGGCGACAGAGGGTCAGCATGGTGACCTGGAGGGATCAGCTGGGGTCTGGGCTGTGTCCCAAGCACTATATTCTGGCTCTTCTCTATTTGCTTTCTGCTAGCTGCCTCTGGCTCAAGTGCCCACCCACAATGGTCCTAGACAGGGGTGCCAGGGTTCCTTCTCAAACCCTGAAGGCCTGTTCTGGAGCCCTGTGCCTGCCCCTTCCCAATGTCATAGCCCACAACAAGGCTAACAACTCGGGCTGGGTGAGGTAAGCCCCATAACACCCCTCCCACCCCACAGTGAGCCTGAGAAATAGGACCTCTTGTGATGGGAGGTCTCCAGTAAAAGGGGCCTTTTCTCCAATCAAGGGGCAGCCCCCTCACCAACACAGTACCCTGGCCTCACCACTGCTCTGGGCTTCCAGCTTGTTGAACAGGTCTCTCCAGGCCAGATCCTGGAAGAAGTTGTTGTAGCGGTAGTCCACAGAGCCCAGGTACCTGGCCACGGGGTGGGAGCCTGGGAGCCCCAGGAAATCCATCACCATGCGGAGTTGCCCAGCCCCAGGCAACCCAGCTGCCCTGAGCCCCTCTGCTGTAAGCCTGCAGGGGGGTCTATGACAAAGTTCCCACTTCCTGTTGCTCTACCCCGGAAGGCAAATGATGGACAAAGGTCAAAGGTGAAGGCAGAAAGACCAATGAAGACAGTAAGGCAAGGCTCCCAGGTGAGGTGCTGCCTTTAAACTTTACTATTGGTCAACAGACGAAGCCTGGGCAGGGGTGCTTTATAGTTGTGTATTTATAGAACTCCAAATGGCTACTGGAGTTCAAGCCCACAGAGCCATAACAACCTATAAAGACTGTTTTGCATTTTTGGTGACAGAAACCAAAGCTCATGTGGAGTGATCTGTGGTGGACCACTAGTTTGCCCTGTAACACAATCTACATGATTAGGACATTTGTCAAGGAGAAGAGAAGGAAGTGAAGGGAAGACTTAGGTCTTACTGTACAGCCTGGTTCCAGGCTGATCTGGAACTTTGATCCTTAGCTTCCAAATGCTAGGGTGACAGGCATAATACTATATCTGGCACACATGACTTTTCAATATGGTGAAAATAACTGAATTTTTAAACAACAGAACCATGTTATATTGGTACCTCTACCCTCACCAGGCTGTGTCCCTGTCTCTGAGGTCTCTCAGATTTAGTCACAGGTGGCCAGTAGCCCAAGGCCCCTCACCCAGGGGGATGATGAGGAAGCGCATGTAGCCGAGCCAGTCAGGCGTCTTGTGAGACAGCTGCTCCACGAAGAGCCGCAGGATGGCGCTGAGGTAATGCTGTGCTCCCGCCACAGCAATCTTCACAGGAGTGGGTGGCTGAGAATTGCAGTTGCAGCTGCGATCCCAAGAGGGTAGGGCAGAGAGGGACAGATGCCTCACTGTCTCTGCCAGGATCACCCTGCTGAGCTCTAGGAAGCCATGCCCCTAAGGTGCAGCAGCTATCAAACCCAGGACGCCCCACCAAAAGGAGTTCTCAGTTGGGGTAGGAAGCTGGACATCTGCCTGGGTATGTCTGGGCCAGAGACTGTGTTCAAGACCTCTGCTGGGATCACTGTAAATAGAAGCAGCCCACCAGAGAGTGCTTCTCCCCTTATCACCCTTAAATGAGCTTCAAGATACCCACTGGGAATCAGAATAAAGCTCTAGGGAGTCTATGGGCAGCACATCTGGAGTCATCCATGATTCTCAAGATCAAATATCCCTTGTCTCCAAATAGCAGGCAGGGTTGGGATGTAAGGCCCAGTTAATACTCAGGCAGAAATACCAAAGGGTTGTGCCCCAAGTAAGGAGGGATGGCAGACTCACTATCGCTGTATCCGAGAGACAATGGTGCTGAAGGCAGCCTGCACATCAGCAGCAGAACATGTGCATACCACAGGAAGTGTATGCTTTTGTAGGACATCTGAGAGGAACTAGAAAGGGACAAGCTGGCAATGACCTTGGCATAGCACCTGGTAGTCCTTATCCAACCCTCATCACAGGACCCACAGGACCCACAGATATCCAGGCAAAGCTCATCATTAGCACCCCCACACCCCCAGCATGGACTGGTGTTCTTCAAAGCCATGAAGCCTTAATTCCCCAGAAGACAGAGCACATGGCTGTACCCCTTACCTGTCCCTGCCAGTCAGAAGTGTTGACAAGAATGATATTCTCGGGGAGTTGGTCATCAGAGATGAGGATGTGGTTCAATTGGTCATACACAGTTTTCCTGGGAATCTAGAGATAATGAGGTGTCCACACAAGGAGATGCAGCACCCAGGCCTATCAACTTCAGCTCTGGGCCTCAATACTTCATATCCCAAAGCAGGCATGGAGGCTGGGAGTAAGTAAGGAAGTGCCTAACACGGAAGTCCCTTGGTCTGGAGTGGCCACACTTTGGGTGGCTCTGATTCAGAGAGAGCAACAGGATGGCGAAAACTAGCCCCAGCGTCAACAGACTTCCTAACAAGAGGACCTATGACTGTCTTCCTGTCTGCAGGGAATTTCATAGTAAACCTTCCGGGTTGGCCCAGTCCTCAGGGCCCCTAGGCTTCTCTCTGCCCCTGCCTGCCACTTGGAGCATCCTCCCTCAGCTCCCCACTAACCTGCAGCTGACTCCTCGTGTCTGGACAACGTTCATTGTCCAGGCTGTTGGCCCGCTCATTCTGCGGTCGAGCTGGCTGCCGCTCCTTCAAGGATGTGCTCCGGCCCCGGCGGCCAGCTGGCTTTGCCTCTGACCTGTTAGACGCCAGGAAAGGCAAAGGAGAACAGCTGGGGTGGCAGGCCAAACATTCACTGCAGGTTGCCCACTGAATTGCCCACAACAGCTGCCACGCCCCCACCCACAGACCCCAGTTATGTGACATTGCAATCTCCTTAGCACCCTGAGCCCTCAGCAGTTTCATTTCCAAGAACAGCAGAATGGAAGTAGGTGGCACCTCTTGGGCACACTGGCCTTAGGGTCGCAGGCCAACAGATGGCCAGAGTCAGCTGCTATTGACAGATGGGGTAGGGGGCCCACATGCAATTTCTGGAGGTGGCCCAAATAGTTGGCTTCCCACAGCCCTTCCCCATGTACATAGTCCCTCAACACAGGCCCACACCTGGTGGAGGGGATGACAAGAGATTCAGTCTTGGTGATTCTTCCGCTGGGTGGCAGCTTCTCCGTGAACACATCCAGGGTAGACGTCTCAGCCTCTGGACTATCATCAGGTTGCCCTGATGGCTCCCGAGGAGCTGGTGAACTCTGATGGATTGAGAAGGAGCCATATGCATCCACCAGCCAGAAACATTTATCATGCCCCTCCAATGCATGTGCCTGGTTTAGGGTAAGGCTCTGGGCGTCCTCTGACCTAAGGTCATGCCTGAAGCACAGTCACATGGAGGCAAGAGGAGAGGTACTCCTCTCCTACAAGTAGCTCCTGGTCCAGCTATTACTAAGAGCCAGCACCCACCCACCCTGCATCGTATTTGAGAGACTCCATGAGGGCCTGGGTCTAACGGCAAGGCTAGGGACACAGCCATGCACTCGAGCTACCCAGTCAATATGCGAGAAGGGTGAACCAAGGGTGCCCTGACCACTAGGCAGCCTGGTCATCCCTGAGGGTGGAGCACACATTTTCCATGAGGAGTTCACTGTAACTTGAGTTCTGCTGCATATGGTGAATGCTCCCCATGCTTGCTTACAAGGGCTACTGTGTCAGAGATGCTGTCACTTGGCTGCTGGCCTGCCAGGGGTCTCATCTTCTCAGGTACATCAGCCTGCAGGTGACGAGACAGGAATTGGGCTGTGCTGATGAGAATGCCCAGCCTGGTCTAAGGGTCTTACCACTGCACAGCATGGCCCTACTCACCGGGCTTGGAGGCTCCCTGTGGCTCCGGGCACTGTGGATGCTCCCTATCTCTGTCTGTGAGCTGGAGTGTGACAGGCCTTCGAAGTATGGCCTGGATGAAGAAGGAGTAGATGTCATTTCCCAAGATCCCCTGTACACTGAAAACAAGGTCCAACCCACTGCACAGCTGGGAAAGCAGCACGGCACTCGGCAGCAGAACAGAGCTACGTCCAAAGACACAGGCCAGTGGGAGAACTGTGTGACTGAACACCCACTCCCGAGGGACCTCACACACACAGTAGGACTCTAGAGTGGCTGAACTCAGGCAGGCACAGCTCCTGCACTGGCTATGAAGTCAATTGCAGAAAATATGTATTCCAGGGCTGGTGAGATGGCTCCATGGGTAAAGGCACCTGCTGCCAAGCCTGAAGACCTGAGTTTGATCCTTGGGACCCACACAGTGGGAAGGAGAGACATAACCCTACCGATTTGTCCTCTGACTTCCATACATGTGCTGCGGCACAGGCATGTCACCTCCCATATTAAAATTTAAATTTAAAAAAGAAGAAAATTAGCCAGGTGGTGGTGCATGCCTTTAATCCCAGCACTTGGAAGGCAAAGGTAGGAGGATCTCTGTGAGTTTGAGACCAGCCTGGTCTACAG
Organism: Onychomys torridus; assembly: GCF_903995425.1. NCBI lineage: Eukaryota > Metazoa > Chordata > Mammalia > Rodentia > Cricetidae > Onychomys > Onychomys torridus. Next base: position 80,456,107 of record NC_050456.1, on the reverse strand, counting down.
AGCCAGTTCCAGGATAGCTAGGACTATTACATAGAGAAACACTGTCTTGATGATGATGATGATGATGATGATGATGATGAAGAAGAAGAAGAAGAAGAAGAGGAGGAGGAGGAGGAGGAGGAGGAGGAAGGAAGAAGAAAGAAGAAAGAAGGAGGAGGAGGAGGAAGGAGAAGGAGAAGAAGAAGACCCCATCTGCTTGTGGTGTAACATAAGGAGATTGGGTGTGAGCACATGATATCTCAGTGCTCTTAATGGGGGTTGCCCCTGTTGAGAACCTTGAGGTCTCTAGCCAGATCACAGAAACCAGAAGAACATTCTCAACAGCACAAGGGTACTATGGACAGGATTGGAACTCTAAGCCTTTCTAGACATAGTCAGACTATTTCAGACCAATGGATGATTTAACACCCCCTAGGCCACATCAGACCAAGCCTGACAAAGCCATTTCAGACTAATGTAGAACAGCCATAACTCCTGACCAGCCAGGCCAACTCTTGCTGATCCAAACCAATGCATCTGTCTTCATAAAGTGTGAGTGAATAAACAGGAGTCAAAGAAAGCAGAAAGCCAAGAGATGTTAAAGAAGTCAAGCTGAGACAGACAGGATGCCTGCACGGCCATGGGGGTGACGAAGCTACGCAGAGATCTAGAGATGCAAGTTGTCACCTGTGCATGGCCACTCAGGATCACGGCCCCAAAGTGGTCACACATCACTCCAGAACTACAGGCATTAGCTGGTCAGGGACTATGTCACTATAGTTAATGTCATGGGGTTCATGATGGGGAGGATCTGGGCTCTCTGGGTGGACCCAATGTGACCCCAGAAGTCACCACAGCAGAGAACACATTCAAGCCTAAGATATAAGATACTATGCAGGAAGGACCAGTGTTGAGCATAAGGGGGACTGAAGTGGAGGAGAACAAGGAACACTAGCTTGCTTTACCTAAAGGGCATCCCCCATGCCAGCAGTTCAACACCCTGCCCTGAGCCCAGCAAGACATAGGTAGAAAAAGAAGCCAAGGCCTGAGGATGCCACCCCAGAATGGGGAGCACAGGAGATGCTGAAATAAATAAATTTATGTATTTATTTGTTTGTTTGTTATTGGCCCATGTCCCATTCTACAGCCCAAGCTGCCCCTAAACTTAGTAATCCTCCTGCCTCAGTCTCAGAAACGCTAAGATTACAGGCATGAGCAACCAAGACCAGCAGTAATGAATAATTATTCAACACTGAGAATTATGATTGATTAATTAATTGCAAGACACAAGGAACCCAAATTTCTTCTGTGTGCTTCTCTCTACTGTCCGGGTTAAAAACTTAAAAAACAAAGGGTCTGTAACTTTTTGGGACATCCTTAGCTTCCCTGTTTTCAGTAGCTACACCAAGACCCAAGTCTATAGACTATCTGTCCTGAGGGCTAAGCCTCTCCAGGCCACACATGTACTGTACATGTGTGTGGACTGGCCTGTTTTCCTTCTTCTCTTTTTGCCCTAGGCCAGACTTGGCCAGCTGTCCTCCCAGCCAAATCAAGGAGGGGCCTCTCCTCTGCTGCCTGTACAGTAAACCCTTGCAGTTTCCAGTATACCTCAAACCCGAGGACAGTGGGGGAACCCTAGGGCCATTCATTCCTCCATAGCCTGCCTCAAGGACCAAGCTCTGGCCTCACAGAGAACCTTCCTAGACGTCCCCCCTTGCCACCTTCAGATGGTTCTGCCTATCTGTAGTTCCCAATGCGCATGCAAGCTCTGTGGTCTGTTTATATGGTTACCACTCACCCTAAGAAATACTCCACCGTGTGAAAAGATTATGGACCGAGTTCCAATGGGTCAGCAGTAGTTACATCCTCCCTCATCTGCCTTCCTACTAAGATATCCTTTTCTTCGGCCATTGGGACAAAGCTACCTGGCTCTGTCCATCCACTATGACCTCAGACTCACCTCATGTTGCCTCCTCTCAGGACGTCCCTGCTGGTCTACCCTATGAGAACTGGCCAAGCCCATGGTTCCCCAGGGTTAAACATGGGTCACGATCACAGGACAACTCAACCAACCCAGTTCCAGGACAGGAACCAAAGCTACACAGAGAAACCCTGTCTTGAAAAACAAACAAACAAACAAAAAAAAGAAGTAGCAGTTTCAACCTGGCGTGGCTTACCTTAGCTTGGGCTTGGGGGTGCTAAGGACACTGTCATCATCGTCCATGTCAGGGCCACTGTCACTGGGGTTCTCCACGTCCAGTGTGTCATACAGAAGATCCAGGTCCTCCTCCACCTCAGGAACATGTTCTGCAGGGTCCTGCTCCGAATCTAAGACCTACAGCAATGCTGACATGTATGAGAGCCCCACAGGGGCCTGGACCACTGTTTGGCTAGTAGCTGAAGGCTAACAAAGGCAGATGTGCAGGAACAAGACCAATGGGACAAACAGTGCCACAGAACAACACTTACTGCCAAACATTCTGTGTGTGTCTTCACAGGATAGAAGCTAATGTCAAATATCTTCCTCTAAACCAGGTGTTTAGAAGCAGAGGTAGAAGAATCTCTGAGTTCAGGGCCAGCCTGGTTTACAAAGCAAATTCCAGGATGGCCAGGGCTACACAGAGAAACTACCTTCAAAGAACAAAATGACAGAACAAGGTATCTGGCAAAATAAACCTCCAATTTGGAGGGAGCCACGGTACCTCTCTCGACAGTTTACAATAAAATGCAAGGGGGGAAATGAGCTAAAATCAAAAGACAACTAGATCTTATAGATTTGGGAAAGTTCCAGCGAGACCAGGTTGTAGAGTGAAAGCAGGGACTGGAGAAACGGCTCAGTGGTTTAGAGAGTGTACTGCTCTTACAGAGGACCCGAGTTCAGCTCCCAGCACTCAAGTCAGGTAGCTCATAACTCTATAACTACTGCTCAGGGAATCCAATGCCCCTTTCTGTCGTCTATGGGCACTGCAGTCTTGTGCACAAACACCCACATAGATGTGCACATATGCACACAAAAATACAGTATTTTGTTTGAAAATTAAGTATGTTTGGCCACAAGAAGTTTGAAGAGATCAATATGCACCAGGGGAGTGAGGACCTACTCAACAGGATGATGGGAGATAACCCAAAGATGCTTCCATGCTGAGGTCCTGAGGGCAGCATGGTTTCAAGTGGTTGCTCCTGAGGCACAAAGTTGTGTTATCACAGGGGCCAGGTGTGGTCAGGCAGCAGTAACAGTCCCTCAGACAGCACAGGAGGCCAATCTCTGCAGCACTTATAGGTGCCAATTCTCAAAGTTTGCAGAAATATGGTCATTTTAAATTGGTTGCCACAGCATGTGCTGTCCCAGCAGAGGCTTGAGATGGAAGCAGGGTCATGTCTAAAAGGACCTTTTCCAGTGAAGAACAGAGAAGCCATGGCAGTGGAGTGCTCTGAGAGGCAGAACTGCAGTCTCTGGCCACAGTGACAACCCAGGAGAGCCATAGGCACATAGCTGCTATCTGAGACACTGTAGGCTACACTCAGTGACACTGTGGGGTGCACTGCCAGATCCTAGAGACCCAGCTCCATGTGTCCTGAGAGCAGACTACTGAACCAAAGGGTTTTCTAGCCTTAAGAGTCAATGTCTGGGGAATGGAAAGGCGGCTCAGCAGTTCAGAGCACTGGCTGCCCTTGTAGAGGAATGGAGTTCAGTTCCCAGCACCCCTATGGCAGTTCCCAACCGTCTATAACTCCAGTTCCAGGGGATCTGATGCCCTCTTCTGACCTCTGTAGGCACCAGATGTGCATGTAGTACACATATGTACACACAGGCAAAACACTCATACCTATAAAATAAATCAATCTTTTTCTTTCCTTAAGATACAGTGTTTGAGGCAAGTGAGAATAAAGGAAATTCCTACCAAGTCTAAGGACCTAAGTTTGATCCCTGTGTCTCACATGGTGGACTGAGAAAACAGACTCCCTGAATTAAGATTTTAAGGGCTAGAATGAATATATTTTGTGTGAGGGAAGGAAATGAATTTTGGGGTCTAGGGGCAGAATGTTTTAATATGAATATTTGTGTTCCCTAAATTTTTTTTCTGTGTAGTCCTGGCTGTGCTGGAACTTGCTCTGTAGACCAGACTGGCCTTGACTGAGAGAGCTGCCTGCCTCTGCCTTCCAGATAGCTGGGATTAAAGCCGTGTACCACCACCACCTAGCTTCCCTAAAATTCTTACGTTGAAACCTAACCCCCAAGGTGATTCAGTAAGAGGCAGGCCTTTGGAATAGCACTGTTCCCATCCACTGTGTGAGGATGTGAAGATGCAGCACTGTCTATGAAGATCTAGTCCTCTCCAGATAAGAATCTGCTAGTACCTTTGGCTTTTCAGTCTCCAACTATGAACAGCATTCTTTGGATATACTTTAAAGAAAAAAAAATACATATACATATATATGCATACATACACACACACACACACACACACACATGCAACTCACCTGCCATTTTCTTTTTAAATTATTATTATTTTATGTGTATGGGTACTTTGCCTGTATATATGTCTGTGGACCACATGTGTACCTGGTATTGGTAGAGTCCAGAAGGAGGCATTGGATTCTCTGGAGTTATAAATGGCTTAAAGTTATCAAGTGTGTACTAGAAACTGAACTTAGATCTTCTAGAAGAGCAGCCAGCCAGTGCTCTTACTGCTGAGCTGTCTCTGCAGCCCCTGTCTGTATTTTGGTCTACAACCCCACACAGGTGAGCACACATTCCAGGATGTGGGTTGTGAGTGGGAGTCAGTGCCTGTGCATAACTCCTAGTAACAAGGGGGTGCAGAGACACATGGTGGAGTTCTGGCTAGACGGTCTTCTTACATGAACGGGAACAGCACAGAACAGATATGGACTAGATCACATGGCTTGATAACTTGCATGAATTCTTCACAAACGTGGGAGATTATTCATATCAAAATAAAAACGTTCTTTCCCTGACCAATGTCTAGGATGTTGGCTAAACTTTCCAGAGTTTAGGTTGAGTCTCAGAAGCCAGAACAAAAGCAGAGAATAACAGGTTTATTTTGAGACGCAGCCCTATTGCTTGGTAAACATGAAACTCCACGGTCATGATCCAATTTCCTCAACCTAAAAGCCTGCATGGTCCTAGGCCAGGCAGCTTCTTTGCTATGTGCACACTTTCAGCTAGGCTGAGTCTGTCTCACTATGAGATGCTAGATTCAGGATTTAGGTCCTAGAGGCTATCCACTGAATCATGCTGGTAATGTTTCAGAGTGGATGCTGGCCCCACAGAAAGCCCCATGGCTGAGAAGAGCCTCCCTCAATACTGCACATGTGAAGAGCAACTGTTAAATGTTGGTGCCAGGACTGAACTAGGACCCTGATGCTATGGGATATGGCCCTTGCATAAATGGATGCAGAGGGTGGGTGCACACTTTGAGGACAAATATTCAAGTGTCCTCTCTCTCTACTATGGGGCCAGAATCTTGACTCTGTTTTATGATTTTTCTTTTGATGAACAAACTCAATACCTAAGACTAGGAATTTGAGAAAAGCTAAGAAACCAACATTCGTGGCACGTTGGCTACAAAACAGGCTGCGCATGGCAGGAGCTGGGTTATGGAAACTCTGTACCTTCTACTTACTTTTTCTATGAACCTGAAACTGCTCCCCAAATAGTCTATTTATAAGAACCAATGATTAGCCCTCTGCTTGTCCTACTACAGGTGCACCATGACTTCAAGTTCAACAGAAACCAGTGGGTGAGCCTGGCTCTTTGCTGGCTTCTCACAGCTGCCACCCAGGCTGGCAGGCAGAGGGCAATACCCACAGATGCTAAGTGCAGAGCCAGAGCTGGCCTGGAGCTTCGCTGGAGCACATCTTGCCCAGCACGACACCAGGGCGCGTCAGCAGCTATGCAGAGCCCGGCCTACTCACCTCCTCTGACACTTTAAACCTGCGCAGCAGTGCCACCACCTTCTGCTTGAAGTTCTGTTGCTGTGAGACAAGAAGGACAGGAATCTCACATTAGGAACGAGGGCAGAGGGGCTACATTCCTGGGACATAGCAAGGAACTGCACTCTGGACTCTCAATGAGGGACAGGAGGGACACAGCTCACATCTATGAGAGGGTAAACTGGGCATAAACACCACGTGAACATTCTTAGTGTTTGAAAGCACAAACTGAGGCCAGACTCAGAAACATGGGGGTGGGGGAGTGCTGACAGTCCACACCCACTGAGGGGCAACTAGGGAAGGGCACAGGGTGGTTCTGCAGTTCTAAAAGCTTCTGCAGCTCTATCCAGACTCTCCAGCACCTTCCCACAGCTGCACCTCCCAGGAAAGGCCCTGACCTCATCTTCAGAGGAGACTGCCACCCTGTGAGAGGCAGTCAGGAGAGCACAGGGTGGATGGCACCGTGGAGCCTGTGTGCTGTGAGTTCAGTGAAGCTGCTCATACTGATGGCTGCAGTGCCTCTGCTCCAGCCACTGCTCTCCAGGTACTCTCAGCCACCCTCACAGAGCTGACCCTAACAGGGAGGGCGCTTCCTGCAAGGTCCCTCAGGCTGGCCCATGAGCTCCAGATGGTACTGCCTGCATTCAGGGAAGACCCAGTTTGTATCCAGAGTGGCTTTTGTCCTGTGGCCACTATTAGCCCACAACCTCCTTTTCACCTCTGTCAAAGGCTGACAGTGCTGTCCCTGGTCAGAATTAGTAAGGGGCTACCCATACCAGCCAGTCCTGCAGCCTATTTCCGGGCTCCAGGGCCCACTGATGGTCACTGTGTAGGCTGAGAAAAGGCTGAAGCCTGTTCCACATTTCCTCCTGTGAGAAAGGCCTAACAGCCAAGTCTCTATGCTGGCAGACCAGTCTTGACCCCCCAAAAAGGAACTGGTCTCACATATGGTAAGTCTGAGTGCTGTGGTGATGGAGAAAACATCACCCTCAATGGCCTATACATGTAGGTTTGTGGGCTTGAAGCAGCTATCCCAGCTTGATTCCAGACCCCAGGGCTCCAGGACCATATAAGGTTGGAGCGGGTTGTGAGAATATGGCAGCCAGAAGACAACCCTGTCTGGCTTATTATGTCTATTTTGACTAAAAACAGCCAGGTGCTAGCTAGACAGGATTCTGGCCTGAGGGCAAGTGGGAATTCTAAGAATCTTTTGGGCCATATGTCATGTGAGGCCATCTGTCCTCTTGCCCACAGCCTCCCAGTAAGCCTCCCAGCCATTGCCCACCCTCCTTGCCCTTCCCCAGTGTTAGTAAAACTAGTTTCCACCGACCCTGGTCATGGACGTCGTTCTTACTATCGAGCGCCGCTGCTTCTTGGGTTTTCCCACATCAAAGTCATCCTCATCAAGATCCTGTGTAGACATGCACAGTGCCTGAGGCCACAGCACCTACACAGCAGGCCCACCCATGGCAGTCAGCTACTAACCCTCCCAAGCCTTGCAGGGCTGCCCCTGACATGTTCTAGCCCCAGGGAGGAAGCAACCAGGTGCCACACGTCAGCTCCTTTGCCCTTCTCATCCCATGTGGCACTTGAGACCCACAGACCTCATATGGGCTAGCACAGGGAAGTCCCCTTCAGTCCCAAGCCACTTATCTATAGAGATGGAAATGGAAGCTGTCAGGGGCCTCTCCCCCACCTCAGGCTCAAATTGTTACCTGCCCTTGTACAGCATCATCACTGGCTTCTTGCTCAGAGGAAAAGCTCTCATACTCCTCCTCAGAGTAGTTATCTGCAGAATGAGCACACAGAAGGAAGAGTACCTTTAGATTCCACCTGATGCCATGGCAATGAGTTGGCAACAGAATGTCCCCTGGGTGACAGCCCCAGGTAGACAGGGGAACTTGAGACACCAGTGCTGTGGCCCTGAGCACCAAGCAGGCCACATGGCTGTAGGGTTGGTGGAGCAAGACAGCAGGGGAAATGCAGTGACCCCAGTTGTGATAGCAGCAACAGATGATGGTGGCAGAGTACCTGCCCCATACCAGAACCTGGGTGCTCAGAGCATCAAAGGTACTGCATGACAGACCCCCATGACACCTACATATATGTAGGTACACAGAACTTATGACCGAACTTCAACAGCACACATGACTTCCCCAAAAGTTTCTAACTAGAAAGAAATCCAATAGACACATCACATCCCACCCTGCCTTCTCCAACCACACTGGGACAGCCCTCCTACACATGTGGGTAGGAAGTGGCATGAGCAGAGGAAGGCAGAGGAAGGCAGAGGAAGAAGGCACAGTGACTCACCTGTGGATTTGGCCTTGGGGCCAGCCTGCATTGCACTATCCTCATGGTCGATGGGCTGGCTGGACAGGGAGACGATCCAGATCTCAGCCACCTTGACAGAGGTCTCTTTGATGCTGCTGCAGAGGCTCAGCACCTGGCCACCCTCGGAGGGGTGCTGCATTACCTGAGGGGCATGGTTCTAGACATCAGGAGGGCTACCACCCCAGAGAGCTACAATATTCAGAAGCAACACACACCTAGTAGAAGGCTGAGCAGGAAACCAGAGGAAGCCCAGGGACCAAGTAGATTGGCTGAGTAGATCAGTGCCAGGTTTGGTATTTCTCTGATTACAAGCAGACAGAGGAGTGGATCTATAGATCACCCAATTCTGGCACCCCTGCCGCCCTTTGGAAGTCACTGAAATAGTTCCTGGCCCCCATTCACATCTATCTACTGTTCCAGCCTGGGAACCTCAGTAGCAGCCACAGTGTGTGACTAGGGATCACCCAATCTTGGGAAACCAGATGTCTAAAGACTCGTGTACAGAAGTCAAGGAAGAATAGCTACCAACACAGGCCATGTCTGTAACGGCACAAGGAGCCCAGGCCTGGCTCCCAGAAGGGCCAAGACCCTGGCTAACTGTTGTAACAAACTCAAGACAGCAGGAACCTGTACTGACCTAGATATTGTCCTGGCCCTGACACTGCCTCAAAAACAGACACAAGTGGCAGCCCTGTCCCAGACAGGGCCTTTGCACATGCACAGCTGCTCTGGGGTCATCTGATCAGACCCAAATGTTAAAATTTTATAGATTAAAAAAATTGGTACCTGAAGTCAGCAAAGATGTCTCAGAAGGTAAAGGCATTGCTGCCACAAAATGACCTGAGTTCAATCTCTAGCAGCCACATGGTGCAAGGAGAAAATCTAATGCCACAGTTGTCTTCTGACCTCTATACTCACCACACACACACACACACACACACACACACACACACACACACACACACAAATAATAAACGTAGTAAAAATTTTAAATTGGGAACTGTTTAGGGTGACAACTCTAATCAGGGAAGAAAATTAATTTTAAGGACATTCACATTTATTCTTACCAACATTTCAGAAACCAGGAAGACAGGCCCACAGCTCCATACCAAATACTGAGACCTTCATGCGCCAAGTGCACATAGAAGACACATGGAGGAAAACCTCGCTCACATGACTCTACAGATGCACTAAGTGCTTGTCCCCTCCCTAAGGGTGACCTCAGATTTAAGTGAGAATAGTAATCTGTTCAGAAATTAACATCTATTTAGGAAGTTAATCCCTTGCAGCACCAGGATTTGAACACAGGGGTTGAGGGACACCCAGGCTTGTATGAAACAGGAGATTGGGGGTGGTGTGCGTGTGCACAGCCAGGATAAGGTGGAGTCTCTTTACCTAGAAAACCTGCTCTCTGGCCTCCCATACTGCAAGGGTAGGCAGCATGCCTGCTCTGACCACAGTAGCCCACTGTTCCCTGGGATGTCCTGAGAAAGGTTGGTCCTGCCAGGACAGAAGCATATTCTGTACCAGTTGCTTCACCTACAAAGAACTTTTTTGGCCAGGTAGGCCCCAGGCAGATGGGCACAGACAAGGCCCTACCAAGGGGCTTTTGCCTATCTCAACCATGCTCTGCTGCCAGCCCTTTTCTTCATGTTCCCTTTAGCTTCCTTGGCCAGAACTCCTGGCCCCTGGCTAGAGCTGGGCTTCGGGAACATCCTGGGTTGATGCTGGCAGGCCAGGCACAGTCCTGGGTAGTAGCAGCTCCCTCTTCAGCACCTCTGTAGCTCAGCACTCAGGAACCCTCTGGCCCACCAGGAGCTGGTGACAGGGAGTTACCACAACAAGGGGCTGAAGCCAAGTCAACCTGAGGAGCCAACTCCTCTTAACTCCCTCTTTCATTTTCAAAGTTAAGGTAGCTAGAGAGAGTAAAAACAGAGGAGGGTAGTGGGAGAGGGTGAGAAGTGGGCTTTGGGGAACTAGAGTGAGTGAGGGGAGCCTCAGGAGCAACAGGACACAGGAGGCATGGAAAATTTAAAACAGGAGCTGCAGCAGGTGTACCTTTGGGACGGTCACTCCAGCACAGCTTAGGAAACTGAAGGGAAGCCTCAGCCTAGGAGGACAAGGGAAATTCAAGAGACAGGATGTAGCAGGATCGGGTGATGAGGCCAGAGCAGAGGAAGAAGAGGGTGGGGCACCTGAATGCACAAGTGGCTGAGTAGGTGCTGGGCAGCCCAGAGGCTTGGGTAGTTCAGGTTGGGGACAGGGCCACAATGTGGCTTGCAGCCGACCTTCCAGCTTCAGGTGGCCACCAACACAGCTGCACTTGCCCTAGATACTACATGGAACTCCAAAAGAGGAAAGCTCTATGACGTAGAGACAGTGTGGACAATGCTGAGCTGCCTCTTCTCCCAGGCTATTCATGGAGCTAGTAGGGGTCCAGCTGCTCAGCTTGGAGGCTTCATCTGCCTAGGAGCCCACCCTGTCTCCTCAGTCTCCCCAGAACACAGGGCTTCCCAGGAGACATGGGAATCTCTAGCTGATGTCCTTTGAGGTACGTTCCTGCTGCTCATCTGAGCTGCTAGGGCGGAGTGAAGACTAAGGGGGCTCCAGGAGGAGCCTGTGTAAGGAAGGAGTCCAGGACAGATAGCTCCAAGCATTCTTCTGGGAAGTAGAGTACACCTGGATACAGGTACAGGAGCAGCCATCTGCACAGCATAGGACTGGGGACCTGGGAAGTAGCTACAGAGTGGCATCCTGCCATTACAGTAGAACCCAACCTTGTGGATTCTCTGATGACCTGGAGAATGATCTATCAGACACATAAAAGAAATCTCTTCAGAGTGTTCTAGAGCCCTGGACACCAGCCCAGAAACCTACCTCAGCCATGTTGATAGAGCCTGCAGCCAACGTTTTATAGCCCAGGATTGTTCTGTTCTTGTACCGCTTCCTGCGCTGCAGCATGATCTGGAGCTTGTTGCCTTCTCTCTTCAGGAAGTGGGGGTACTACAGACACAAGTAAGCTTGCCTGAGGCCTGGTGCAGCACAGACATTAGACCACACAGTCAACAAGGCCCCTAAAGAGCACCTGCTGACACTGCTAAGGCCTTCCAGCGTCTTGGTCCTTCCAGCCCTTCCTCAGCCCACCCTCTGGAATCTGCAACGTCAGTGAGGCCACCTTCTGCTTAATGTCAGGGACTACTCCACTTCCACACTAGTGAAACTTACCTGTTTTTGAGATGGGTTCACATGTTTAAGGACATCTAAAGAGACTGGCAGCTTCTCAGTACATAATTTCCAACATGGCCCTAAGTCTTTGTTGGTCTCCCATGTATGGGGTAGCTGGGGGCCTTCTGTGGGTCCCTGTGCATCCCTGGCTAAACTGCCAGGCAACAGTCCTGCTGTAGGTTGCCCATGCCTAAGACCTGCACTTGTGACAGGGGCTTCACTCAGTGAAAGCAGTTCCCACAGGATTCTCAGAGCTCACAACTAGAGTCTGGTGTAAGTTCTGGAAGCGGGGTTAAACTCTAGGTCTCCAAGCAGGCTAGTCATCCATACACATTTCTCAGAAGCTATGGGAGCCATGTACTTGATACGGGTGTATTTGGTAAATTACACTTCAATACACCGGATTCTCTGCAGTAGTGCACAAAATCCAAAAGCAGGTGATCTGGGCCGACAGGCTACGTTCTCCACAAGGCACACAGAGAACTCTGGATTTAATACACCAAGTTTCCATATAGTCCTATCAATCTTTGCTAAACAAGAAAATATTTAAAATAACCCTGACTTGATAATATATTTGATCCTCGTGATGCTTAATATTGACCATCACCTTGAAGGATCTAGAACCGCCTAGGAGACAGGCCCTGGTGTCTCCAGTCAGGAGTACCTAGACCAGGTTAACTGAGGTGGAAAGACCCACCCTAAATGTAAGTAGATCCTTGGGCTCTAGTCTGGAGGAAGAGAGCTGAGCACCCGCAATCACTGAAGATGCAATGTGACCAGCTGCCTCAAGCTCCTGCTGCCTGGGCTTTCCCACCATGATGAATTGCAGCTCAAACCATGAGCCATCAGGTGAAGTCTGCTCCTTACCAGTACTCTGTCACAGCATGAGACAGCTTATACAGGCCTCATTTTCCCATTTTCTTTATTATGAGAAGGGGGAGAGTATGTCAATAAAAATTTCTAATTGTCTGAGAATAAACTTTGGAAGCTGGAGAGATGGCTCAGAGGTTAAGAGCACTGGCTGTTCTTCCAGAGATCCTGAGTTCAATTCTCAGCAACCACATGGTGGCTCACAACCATCTGTAATGAGATCTGGAGCCCTCTTCTGGCCTGCAAACATACATGTGGACAAAACACTATATACATAATAAATAAAATTTTTAAAAAAAAGAATAAACCTTGCTCAGGCGGTGGTGGTGCACGCCTTTAATCCCAGCACTTTGAAGGCAGAGGCAGGTGGATCTCAGTGAGTTGGAGGCCAACCTGATCTACAAAGTGAGTTCTAGGACAGTCAAAGCTACATAGTGAAACCCTGTCTCAGGGGAAAAAAAGAAGAAAATGAAAAAGAAGGGAGGGAGGGAGGGAAGGAGGGAGGGAGAGAGGGAGGGAAAGAGGGAGGGAAAGAGGGAGGGAGGGAAAAAGAGAATAAACTTGATCAAGAGAAGATCAAAGTAAGAACAAAGGTGGCTCTGATGGGCATGACCAACATTCAGGACACGACAAGGAACTGATCTTGTCTCCATTACTCAGGGAACTGATGAGGAAACATGTCCCCCCAAGGAATTAACCAGGGCACATCTATCACTCAGGACACTGTGCAGGAAGTGAGTCCATCACCTCCAGGGCACTGAACAGAGTGTGTCCATCACCCTGGGCACCAAGGAGAAGAGTTCATTATCCAAAGCACTGACAAGGGAAGGTCCTCATTACCCAGGTGTCAGACTCACCTGGAGAGAGAAGGTCAGAGCCAGGTCAGTTTCCACCTGTCCACTGGGAGGCAGCACAATCTCGTGTGATCTCAGAACACGCTTGGAACCCTGGAAGGAAACACCCCTTCTGATCTAGGGCATGTTAAAGTGAACCAGCTAAGAGCATCCTTATACCAGCACTCTGAACTATAATGACGAAGGCCTCAATGGGTGGGGATGAGGTCTGTGTATGTGTGTGAGCAGGAATGTTTGCCAGGACCCCTAAAACCTGATTCCAGTGCTGGGTTCTGCCCAGGAAATGGGAGGGGGAAACCAAGAACAGCTCCAGCCAAAGGAGCAGTCACCAAAGCTCAGCACAGGCCACTGATAGCCTCTGTAATGACAATGCACAGCTATGGGTTGTGTGGAGCCAGTAAGATATGCCACCTAAAACACATACTGAGTCGGGCGGTGGTGGTGGTGGTGGCGGCGGCACACGTCCATAATCCCAGCACTCAGGAGGCAGAGGCAGGTGGATCTCTGTGAGTTCGAAGCCAGCCTGGTCTACAGAGCTAGTCCAAGACAGGTTCCAAAGCTACAGAGAAACCTTGTCTTGAAGAAAGAACAAACAAAAAAACAAAACAAACAAACAAAAAACACATACTGCCACAGGGACAGGAAGAGCAGGAGATGTTTAAGACAGATTCAAACTGCACAGATGGCATACTGGCATAGTCTGTCACAAAGCCAAGCAGGTGGATCACTGCTTGCATGTTTAGATGCCAAGAACCCACAGCACCTCTAAGGAGCAATGTCTCCCACAACTTTACCATAAACAGAAGCCAGGCCTCTTTGAATTCCAAGCACACATCTCAGGGCAAAATGGAAGGGTCCTGCATGGATGGGAGAGTTCTGTGTGACAGAGGAGACCCTAAATGACAGATGAAAGTTTTACCCAGGGCCAAGGCTCAGCACAACTGTTAAAACAGGTTTAGAATGTGTCCAATGCCACAGGTAGTATGAGTGGGGTCAAACATGGGCTACTTTAGCAGAACCTAGGTACTCCCTGGTGAAGGATCACAGGTCAGTAACACACAGTTGTCTCCCTTACCCAGGCACATACAGGCCTGGTATGAGGTTGCCTGACACCTGCCCTGCATACACCACACACCTGTGAAGGGTCATCGGGAGAGGGCCACCAGGAGTTCCATCTGAGCAGCCTGAAGTCAAAATCCACATACTGTCCACTGAGAGTGGACCTGGAACCTGGCAGTCCTCAACATAGCAAAGGTAGCCCAAGGGCTACTGGACACATCTGGACAGCTTAGGGTTGCTCTTCCCAAGGAGGGTGGCATCCAAGCCCATCCAGTCACAGGCTCCTCAAGGAACCCATGAAGGGTGGGCAAAACACTGGGGCAGGTCCTAGTCCAGAAAGCCCCATGTCCCATTTCCTCTTCCTGTTCCTGCTCAAACCTGTCACCCAGGGAGAGGCATGAAAGAAAGCTCTGGGTGGGTGGCTCAGTGTAGGGGGGTGGGTCTTTGGGAATAGTCCAGGAACCATGTGAAAGTGAGGCTGGCCACACTTGAGGGTGTGCAGTAAGGGCTTACCTGCATCTTGACAGCAATCACCACGGACAGGAGCTCCTTCTCCAGCTCCCGGAGCACTGCCAGTTTCTTCAGGGTCAGGCTACATAACCTGCAAGACACAGGGCTCAGCCTTGTAGCATGCTTCATAGTATGCTGTGCAGCTGCCCAGAAAACTACAGGTCTGGCCCTGTTTCAGCTACCTTTGAGCATCCCCCATTGAGAGGCACCAACAGGTAGGGCTGGATGGGAGGGCTAGAGAAAAGACATCTGAATGCCAAGCATGTGAGACTGAAGAACAGGGAGGTTTCCAAAGACCAGTGCTAGCACCTACAGAACACAGCTCTTAGGTGTGGGAAGACAGCTTCTCATCCCAGGCCTGGGCTTCACCTCCATGAAGCAGGCATAAATTCACTTCAACATTCTGCTCTAAGGTCTTTGAGCTACATGGAGACAAGTGTTGCCTACTCAGGGACAATCTGTTGACATGCCCAGGATCCATAACAGCTGTACTAACATTTGCCAAACAGTGAGCAGATGGCCTCTGGGTCGGCTTCTGCAGAACTCTGCATGTCTGACTTCTTCCCAAGTAAGTGCACATCTTCCTGGAGTCATCTGGGCCACCCACACCTGTGCACACACCTCATCACACTACATACACATACATGGGCCCCTGAACAACCTCTTGAAGACAAATAAGCCCACCAAAGGAGTGGGAACTGCACACCTGCCTTGGCAAGCTTTCTAGAAACCTACACGGCAATCTATAAATATTGATCACTTTCTACCTAAATCATGTTCTATGATACTTGCTCAATGGGGCAGCATAGCAAACATGCAGCTGTCTAAATTAAAATGGTGCATGCCTTTAATTCTGGCACTTTGGGAGGCAGAGGCAGATGGATCTCTTTGAGCCTAGCCTGATCCACACCAAGTTCCAGAGCAACTAGGGATACATAGAGAGACCCTGTCTCTAATAAACTAATTAATAGCACTGGCTACACAGCACTGCTTCACATTCAAGACAAACAGGTCCCTGGAAGTCTAGGTTGGGTCTCAAACGGTAGGCCTAGAATTCTGCTTCCGCACTGAGCTACCCCGGGTCCTCACCATGACAAAGAGGCAGCAAGAAGACAAGAGGCACAGCCCTGGAGCTTGGCCTCCTCTCACAGGAAAGCAGTGTGCTTCTGTCCTGGTGCTTGAGAACTACGTGTGGGGAAAGTGGTCGGTCCCTCAACTGCCCTTCCTACACTGGCCACAGGAGATGCCAAGGAGCTATCTGTGCCAGAGAAAGTGTTTATCACTTTCATGGAAAAAACAGTGATTCCACGTAAGAAGGAACCCTCTCCATCTTGGGTTTATGACAAGACCCTTTTCTGCTCTGTTTAAGATAGGATGTGGTGGTATTGTGTTCCCCCAAAATATTGTGTGTTCCCCAAAATAAACTTATCTGGGGTCAGAGACCAGGACAGCCACAATATTAAACATGAGGATAGGCAGTGGTAGCACACGCCTTTAATCCTAGCATTCCAGAGACAGAAATACCTCTGGATCTCTGAGTTCAAGGCCACATTAGAAACAGCCAGACATGGTGACACACGCCTTTAATCCCAGAAATCCAACCTTTAATCTCAGTGAGTGACGGCAGAAAGTAGAAAGGTATATAAGGCGTGAGGACCAGAACTAAGTTAGTTAAGCATTTGGCTAGTTAAGCTTTTAGGCTTTGGAGCAGCACAGTTCAGCTGAGATTCATTTTGGGATGAGGACTCAGAAGCTTGCAGTCTGAGGAAACAAGACCAGCTGAGGAACTGGCGAGGTGAGGAAACGGTGGCTCGTTCTACTTCTCTGATCTTCCAGCATTCACCCCAACAACTGGCTCAGGTTTGATTTTATTAATAAGTACCTTTAAGATTCCTGCTATAATAGGGACTCCATGTTGTTCTGTGTTTAAGAGGGGGACCCCCACTGGTCCTCACTGACAGGGTGACAAAGAGGAGGCTGTCTTCACTGCACTATGTTCAGAGAAGAGAAGGGACAGGCAAGGGACTCCCTCACAGGATGTGCCCTGACTCAACAGCTGCAGGTTGGAGGCAAACGCAAGTATCCCAGACAGTCTGATGCCAGAGAGCCACAGAGCTGGGCAGGACAGAGAAGCTCAGCCATAGGTAGTGGGAGTGTATTCCAACACCTATGCTCATCAGAGCTATACACAAGAGCAGCTCCTAATGGGCCAAGGTCACCGGCAGGGCTGTGCATGCAACTCTGAGAACCTGTAGGACTTTACTCCACTATTTGGGAAACCACACAACTGAAAACTTACAAGCTATCTCTTTCTGGAATTTTCTATGTAATATTTTCATACCACAGTAGAACTTGGAAAACTAAACTTTGGGAAATGAAACTGCAGTTGAGAGGTAGCTACTTGTGGCAGCAAGGCAGCTGGAAAGCACACAGTCACCTGGGAATGGACCGGTAGAAACAGTCTCTTGAAGGAAGCTAGAGTGTTAGGAGTGGATTTGTGAGTGTTAGTGCTTCTGCTGGAGAGAGATTTCCACTATACAAGCTAGGCTTCATGAAAAAATAAGAACTATAAGAGGGAGGGAGGGAGAGAGGGGGAGGGAGAGGGAGAGAGGTGGGGGAGAGAGGGGGAGAGAGGAGGGAGAGAGGAAGAGGTGGGGGAGAGAGGGAGAGAGAGAGAGGTGGGGGAGAGAGGGAGGGAGAGGGGGAGAGAGGGGGTGGGGGAGAGAAGGGGAGGGAGAGGGGGAGAGAGGGAGAGGGGGAGAGAAGGGGAGGGAGAGGGGGAGAGTAGGGGGGAGAGGGAGGGAGAGGGGGAGAGAGGGAGGGAGAAAGAGCGAGCAAACTGAGCACCAAGGAAGCATTAGGAACGAAACAATAAAGATAATATCAGAAACAACTTGAAAATAGAGAAAATAAAAACCAGATGTTAGTCCTTCAGGAAGATTGAAAAAAATCATAAAACCTCCTGCCAAACAAAGATAAAAAGAAGACAGAAAATTCTCTTTATTAGGAATAAAAGAGCACTAGAGATCTCAGACACCCACTCCACGAGCAGACAAAATAAAACAACTCTTACTGCCCCCAACTTCCAAAGCTTGCCAAGCCAAAACCGGTAACAGAACTGGCTGTTAGTAAAGTCAACAAAGCACAAATGCTCACGGATCAGAGCTTGCCGAGCATGAATGAGCCCGGGGTTCCATCCCTAGCACAGGAGATACAAGCAGAAGACAGACGGAAGCAAACAAATCTACAAGCCATCTTCCAGAAAACACAAGAGGAAGAAATGCCTCAACTCAAGAGGTCAGCATTGCCTTTCTACCCAAGACAAAAACAGCACAAAAATCAAATGCACAAAGCTGGGCATGGTCGCTGGTGCTCACCCACAGTCCTGGCACTCAGGAGGCAGAGATAAGATGATCTGGGCTAGCTTGGGCTACACAGCCAGACCTTATTGAAAGAAGACAGAAGGTGAGGAACAGGAGAGAGGAAGGGACTAGGGAAAGCATACTACATGAATGTCTGTCATGAACATAGATGCAAAGTTCTTCCACAGGTTATTTGCAAGCTAAATCTAGCAAGACATAAAAATATTCATTATTATACACAGCCAAGTGAGGATCGGTTCTAGGAATAAAATGCTAGTTCAGCATTTGAAAATAATTTTAATTTACCATTTCAGCATGCTAAACAGGGATGGGGTTAACAACAAAACAAAAAACCCACATATTCCCTCAATCAAAATGCTGTGGTTTGGTTCACTCACTTCAAGGAGCCATGTATTAAAGGCTTGGTACCTGTGCCGCTATTGGGTAGTAGAATGTTTGAGGAGGAGGATCCAGTGGAAGACACACCCTTAACTGGGACCATGGGATCCAGACTCTTCCTGGGTTTGTTTTGTTGGTGGCTATCTTGTGAGTGGCTTTCATTACACCATGTTGCCGTCATGATTGCCACTTCACCACAGACTAAAAGGGATCTCTGTAACTCAGAGCCCCCTAAGCTGGTTCCTTGGGTGTTCGCTATCATTCCAGAAGTCAACTGACACAGAAAGTTGGCACCAAGTGGGGTTGCTGTGGCAACAACTGAGGATATGGGGAGCTTCTTGGACTGTGCAGGAGGAACGTGGTAGTTTGCAGGAGTAGGCTGGAAAAACTCCAGGTTACCGGGCAATTCTAACATTCACACTAAAAACTCTCAGCAAACCAGGAAGAGGAGGAACCTCTTGATCTGCTCCTATCACAGCAGCAGCAGAGGCCTGTTTCCCTTAAGACAGGATGGAGGCTGGCCTGACTGTAGTAGAATATTATTTTAAGGACTGTTACTTTTGTTTATGTTGCATTTGTTTAACTCTGTGAAGCTGTGTTCCTGTGCCTGTCTAAAACACCTGATGGTCTAATAAAGAACTGGCCAATGGAAAGGCAGGAAAAAGGGATAGGTGGGGCTGGCAGGCAGAGAGTAGATACAGAAGAAAAAATCTGGGAAGAGGGATTGAAGATCTGGGAGCCAGAAAAGGAGGAGGACATCAGGGGCCAGCCACTCAACTACACAGCAAGCCACGGAGTAAGATTTACAAAAGTAAGAGAATGGGAAAAGCCCAAAGGCAAAAGATAGACGGGATAATTTAAGAAAAGCTGCCTAGGGCTGGAGAGATGGCTCAGAGGTTAAGAGCACTGCTTATTCTTCCAAAGGTCCTGAGTTCAATTCCCAGCAACCACATAGAGGCTCACAACCATCTGTAATGAGATCTGGCGCCCTCTTCTGGCCTGAAGGGATACATGAAGGCAGAATACTGTATACATAATAAATAAATAAATCTTTAAGAGAGAAAGAAAGAAAGAAAGAAAGAAAGAAAGAAAGAAAGAAAGAAAGAAAGAAAGAAAGAAAGAAAGAAAAGCTGCCTAGAAACTAAGCCAGGCTAAGGCCGGGCATTCATAATTAAGAATAAGCCTCCGAATGTGGTTTATTGGGAAGCTGGGTGGTGGGCCCCCTCAAAAGAATAAAAACCCCCAGCAACATCTGACTGTTCTCACCACTGTGCTTCAATGCGGCCCAATACTGCCCAGGTCAACAGGCAAAGCAAGGTGACTGAAGACACAGAGTCAGAAAAGGAAGAAGCAAAACCACCACAGTCTACAGACACCAGGATTATGAACAAAGAAATCTAAGGAATACAGGAAGAGTCAAGACAAGGACCACAGTAGACCAGGCAGCCTATAAAAAGCAACCACATGATGCTCCCAGTAGACAACTGGAAGTCAAGTGTTCAAAAACATTCACTCATACTACTTCCAAATAAAGGAAATATTTAAATCTAATGTAAATGCAGACCTGCATGCTAGAAACTACAAACACTGGGCTGGCCAGAGGTCTCAGCAGGTAAAGGGACTTGCTGCACAAACCTTGACAACCTCAGTTTGATCTCTGGAAGCCACATAAAAGCAGCAGGAGAGAAATGGCTTTACAAAATTGTCCTCTGACCTCCACACATGCATCTGGCCCCGCTATTTACACAAACACATCAGTAATTATATATATATTGGTTTTTTGAGACAGGGTTTCTCTGAGTAGCTTTGCACCTTTCCTGGAACTCACTCTGTAGCCCAGACTGGCCTCGAACTCACAGAGATCCGCCTGCCTCTGCTCCTCCACCCCCAGTGCTGGGATTACAGGCGTGCGCCACCATAGCCCAGCAGTAATGATAAATTTAAAAATTAAAGGAAGCTTTGAATAATGATGGAAGAGCTCAACAATATTAGGAAATGGAGAGCCAGGCTATGGGCTACTTGTCAATTTCCCCAAAATAGTCTATTGCTTTATTACTATTCCAGTGAAATTACAAGGGTCATGTGGCTCTGTCAAGATCAACAAGCTGATTAACTCCATATGTGAAGGAGCTAGACCAAGTCTGAAGAAAGGGAAATAGAGTCTAGCTTTCCTGCCCTAACATCAAGATCTGCATACAATGTGATGTCCACAGAAGGGGAAGTAGAGTGAGCAGACAAAGAAAGGACTGATGACTTGGAATCCACTAAAATTTAGGAATTTGGCTGGAATGGTGGCCCACACCTTTAATCCCAGCACTTGGGAGGCAGAGACAGGTACATATCTATGAATTTGAGTCCAGCCTGGTCTACATATTGAATTTCAGGCTAGCCAAAGCTACATAGTGAGAACCTGTATGAAACAAAAAAAAAGACTTCCTTTTACAAAAATCACTGTTATAAGATAGGCTTTGGGGATGGAGAGCTGGCTCAGTTGGCAAAGTGCATACCATGCAAGCATGGGCATCTGAGTTCCATCCTCAGACTCCATGTAAAATGTCACATGCCTGTAATCACAGCACTGTGGTGGAAGAATTTTAGGAGTTCCATAGCCAGGCAATCTACAACAAATGGTATACTCCAGGATCAATGAGAAACTGGTCTTTTCTCTCTCTCTCTCTCTCTCTCTCTCTCTCTCTCTCTCTCTCTCTCTCTGTGTGTGTGTGTGTGTGTGTGTGTGTGTGTGTGTGTGTGTGTGTAGGGACTGGAGAGATGGCTCAGTGGTTAAGGGTACTAGCTTCTCTGACACCCTCTTTGAGCATTTGTGGGCACAAGGCACACATGTGGTACACAGATACAAAACATCCACAACACATAAAATAAAAAAGTGAGCAAAATATCTGAATAGGATATTCCTGTGATGCAGCACAGGAAGATGCTCGCCATCATTAGTCACTGGTGACGTAACTACAAGTCACAATGGCAAGCAGAAACTACAGCACAGATACTCACAAAGACCAGCAAACACCAACACTAGCCACTGACTGGAGGAAGAGCAACTGGAACTCTGGAAATCAGTCTGTAAGTCTCCATGAAGCCACACACAGCTCTCAGCACAGCAGAGCAGTGTGGTGGTACTGTTCCCCAAAATATTGTGCACCCTAAAAAACTTATCTGGGGTCAAAGAACAGAACAGCCACTAGATACAGAGGCTAGAAATCCGCCTGAATCTCTGTGAGTTCAAGGTCACACTGGAAACAGCCTGGCATGGTGACTCAGGCCTTTAATCCCAGGAAGTGATGGCAGGAAGCAAAAAGGTATATAAGAGGTAAGGACCAGGAACTAGAGCTGGTTAAGCATTCAGGCTTTTGAGCAGCACAGTTCAGCTGAGAGGCATCCAGTCTGAGGAAACAGGATCAGCTGAGGAACTGGCGATGTGAGGAAGCTGTGGCTTGTTCTGCTTCTCTGATCTTTCAACATTTACCCCAATACCTGGATCCAAGTTTATTTTTATTAATAAGACCATTTAAGATTCCTGTTACAGAGCAGCCCTTGGAATTTAGCCAGGGAAAATGGGTCTGTTCACACAAAGATCCATACATGAACATTCACAACAGCTCTCTTCAACAACCCAGATGTCCTTCCCATAAACATGGAGAAATTGTAGTCAAGGGGGCTGGAGAGATGGCTCATCAGTAAGAGCACTTATTGCTCTCCAGAGGACCTAAATTCAATTCTCAGCACCTACATGGTGGCTTACAATCATCTGTAACTCCAGTTCCAGGGACTCTGACACCCTCTTCTGGCTTCCCTGGGCACCAAGCATACATACACATGGTTGGTGGTACATGGGCACACATGCAAGCACAACACCTTAACATAAAGTGAGAATAAAAACAATTTTAAAATATGTTTTAAGAAAGGAATTGCTGGGCTAGAGAGATGGCTCAGAGGTTAAGAGCACTGACTGCTCTTCCAGAGGTCCTGAGTTCAATTCATGGTAGCTCACAGCCATCTGTAATGAGATCTGGTACCCTCTTCTGTATACATAATAAATAAATAAATCTTTAAAAAAAAAAAAAAAAAGAAAGAAAGGAATTGTAAGTCAGTTATGGCTAACTCTGGGCAGGGCACCTCTGGGTCATCACGCTGGACAACAGAGCCCATGTCAGGAAGGCAGCACCTGTGTCCATGCACTCTGGAAAGGACACGTCTAGAAAGACAGAGTGGTGGCATAGTGGACCTATGGTATATTCTTAAAAGGCATCAGGATTCAGCTTGACTTGACAGGCACTTAGGAGTAAGGACACTCCTGAAAGAGGACGTGTCAGTGAGATGTGCACTTTAAAGGTAATGCCATCATAAACTGCAGTTGCCCTGACAGGTGGCACACGTCCATATCTGAAATTGCCAAGTATCAGGTGTCACCATCTTCTCTTTTACTGCATCCACTTAATACATGTAAGTAAAGACCCAGCTGAGGGGCTGAAGATGCTGGAGAATGCTCAGGGATCCCCAGAGCCCATGTAATGCCAGTGGGAGTGACAGGCACCCAGTGTCCTGGAGGCAGAGACAGAGGATCCCTGGAGCAAATGGGCTAGCTGGAGTAGCCAAATTGGTCAGCTCTGGGTTCAAGTGAGACACTCTGCCTGAATATGTAAGATGAAGAGTGATCATGGAAGACACCAATATAACCTCTGGCTTCTACATGCATCTGCACAAAGGTACATGCAAAACTGCATGTGTTCGAGGAAGGAGGAAGCAGCAGCAGCAACTGGTCAGAATAGAACTCAAGGTCAGACTGGACCACAGTGTGAGATCCTATCTCAAAAGAACGAGCTTGGTGCCCAATCCTGCAGAGACTTCTTTGGTTTCAGGAACAGTGTGAGCAGCAGGAGTCAGAGCAGCATGCACCAGCATGAGTTAGCAGGTGTTCTCAGCATAAGGATAGAGGATTTTCTTGGAAACAAAGCTCACACTAGCCCTGTGCTTTTCCCATTGGCCTAAGGATGTGCTACATGTTCCCAAGCTGTGCTCTACCCTTACTCTGAGGGCTGCCTCCCAAGCTAGCTGGATGATAGCTTCCCTCTTGTGGGAAGCTAGTTAAGGGTATGAACAGGTCAGCTCTGGGGAGACTTAAGCAGAGGTGACCTGTGTTGCTGTTTGGTAGCAGGCCCCTTGTTCATTCCCTTCCCTCTGCAAGGATAGAGCCCAACACCAAGAATGAAGCACTGCATCGCCAGCCCTGCACCAGAGAAACCTGCCACTTCACGTATCAAAGAAGGAAGCACAGTCAGCTCAGCACTTCATTTTTGACTTCCAGTTACAGAAACATGGTGGCCTGGGTAGGCATGCTATCTATAACACAAGACAACAGTCCACTGTTGATTGGGCTGGATCTTGGTCTTATCTGACCATCTCAGGAAGGCATATGATGGCTAGGGAGGCTGTGGGAATGCTAGTTAAGTAAGGGATATTTTCCTTAGCCACCAGGGAAATGCAAATCAAAGTGATTCTGAGATACCATCTTACACCTGTCAGAATGGCTAAGATCAAAAACAGTGATGACAAATTATGTTGGAGAGGATATGGAGTAAGGGGAACACTCCTCCACTGTTGGCAGGAGTGAAAACTTGTACAGCCATTTGGAAATCAGTATGGTGGTTTCTCAGAAAATTGGGAATCAATCTACCTCAAGACCCAGCAATACCACTCTTGGGCATATACCCAAAGGATGCACAATTATACCACAAGGACACTTGCTCAACTATGTTCATAGCAGCATTATTCATAATAGTCAGAAACCTGATAATAACCTAGATGCCCCTCAACCAAAGAAAGAATGGATAAAGAAAATGTGGTATATTTGTGGTACAAATACACAATGGAGTATTACTAGTGGTATTAAAAAAAAAAAAAAGAAGAAGACATCATGAAATTTGCAGGCAAATGGATGGAACTATTAAAAAAAAAAAAATCCTCCAGGCAGTGGTGGCACATGCCTTTAATCCCAGCACTCAGGAGGCAGAGCCAGGCAGATATCTGTGAGTTCAAGGCCAGCCTGGTCTCCAAAGCAAGTTCCAGGAAAGGTGCAAAGCTACACAGAGAAACCCTGTCTCGAAAAACAAAACAAACAAACAAAAAATCCTGAGCAAGGTAAACCAAACACAGAAAGATAAACACAGTATGTACTCTGTAGCTGGAGTTATCTCCAGTCCCGCCTGGGCCAGCAGCAACTCCCAGGCGGGACTGGAGATAACTCCAGCTACAAATGGCGCCCCATTTATAGTTGAAGTTTTCCTGTGTCCACCCAGCTTCTGCATCCTTGCATTTCCAAAGCTGCTCAGACCCAAATAAATACACACAGGCTAATATTATTTAAAACTGATTGGCTAGTAGCCAGGCAGGAAGTATAGTGTAGGCGGGATAAAGAGAGAGGAGAATTCTGGGAAGTGGAAGGCTGAGTCAGGAGATGCTGCCAGCTACCGCCATAAGGAGTAGGATGTAAAGTAATGGTAAGCCACAAGCCACATGGCAAGGTATAGATTTATAGAAATGGGTTAATTTAAGATATAAGAACTAGATAGCAAGAAGCCTAAGCCACATGGCCATACAGTTTATAAGTAATATAAGTCTCTGTGTGTTTACTTGGGTCCAAGCAGCTGGCTGCAGGCCTGCAGGAGCTAAACAGAACCAGGAAAACTTTAGCTACAGTACTCACTCATAAGTGGATATTAGTTATAAAGCAAAGGATAACCAGGCTACAATCCACAGCTCCAGAGAAGCTAGGTAACAAGGAGGATCCTAAAAGGGATATGCATGAATCACTCTAGGAAGGGGAAATAGATAAGATCTCCTGGGTAAACTGGGAGCTGGGGGGTGAAGGAGGTGGGGGTGTGAGAACATGAGGGAATGGGATGGTCAAGTTGAGGGAGGGACAGAGAAGGAGAGGAAGGAAAGAAATACCTTGATAGAGGGAGCCATTATGGGGTTAGGGAGAAACCTGGTACTAGGGAAATTCCCAGGAATCTACAAGGATGACCCCAGCTTAGACTCCAAGCAATAGTGGAGAAGGTGCCTGAACTGGCCTTCCCCTGTAATCAGACTGGTGACTACTCTGTCATCATAGAACCTTTATCCAGTAACTGATGGAGACAGATGCAGAGGTCCACAGCCAAGCACCAGAGCGAGCTCTGGGAGTCCAGTTGAAGAGAGGGAGAAGGGATTATATGAGCAAGGGGGTCAAGATCATGATGGGGAAACCCACAGAGACAGTTGACCTGAGCTAGTTAGAGCTCACTGACTCTGGACTGACAGCTGGGGAACTTGCACAAGACCAAACTAGGCCCTCTGAATGTGGGTGACAGTTGTGTGGTTTGATCTTTTTGTGGGGCCCCTGGCAGCAGGACCAGGATTTATCCCTAGTGCATGAACTGGCTTTTTGGAGCCCATTCCCTATGGAGGGATACCTTGCTCAGCCTTAATGCAGGAGGGTGGGGCTTAGTCCTTCCCCAACTTAGTATGCCAGCCTGTGTTGACTCGCCATGGTCGGCCTTACCCTCTCTGAGGAGTGGATGGGGTGGGGTGGGGTGGGGGGAAGGTGAGGGGCAGCAGGAGGAAGGGGAACTGTGGTTGGCATATAAAATTAAAAAAAAAAAAAAACTTAAATAAAAATAAAATAAAAGGTCTTCCCTTGCCAAGTAACTGAAAAAAAAAAAAAAAAAAAGTAAAGGATGTTTGCTTTCTCCCCTAACTTCCAAGGTGGCAGACCTAGGAGTCAAGGATGCAGTCTCATGAGGGCTGGGGGGAGGGGGGGATTGTAAGGAATCTGCCTGCAGCACTGCTCTTTCTGCCAGATAAGGACACAAAAAGTTGGCTAATGACCCAGGAAGTACCCCACCAGGCACTGAATCTGCCAGTACCCCCATCTTGGTTGTGTAAATCCAGGAGGGTCAGGACTGGTTTTAAGTCTCCACCTATAGTAATCATCTAACATTAAAAACACTGAAAGTCCCTCAGCTGTCACAGACCACCTTGTCCTCAGAATGGCATGTCTATTTCATATACATTCTAGAACTAGCTTGCCAGAACTTTAAAAAAAAAAATTGAAATTTTATGAGATCACATTTCATTTAGGGACAAGTGATACTTAATACCCCCAAGTCTTTGCTTCTCTGATTCATTCCTAAGATCTCTCCCATCAGCTTTTCTTCCTCTGTGTGCATCTCAACCTAGGGCATGCTAGGTAAAACTGGTCTACCACTGAACTATGTATGCTATTTTACTTTATATTGAGGCAAAACCTCACTAAGTTGCCTGGGCAGGCCTTGAACTTTCAATCCTCCTGCCTCAGCCTCCTGAGTGCCTGGGTTTAAAGACATACTTCATCTTTCTTAGTTGTCTGCGGGTGGATCTCTGAGTTTGAGGGCAGACAGGGATACACAGAGAAACCCTGTCTTGAAAATTTAAATTAATAAATAAGCCAACGAGGCTGCCTGGTTTTGTATTTCACTACATTGTCTCCTATTTCAGAGTAGTTTTGATAAGAACTGGAGAGACAGCTTGGTGGTTAAGAGCATGTGCTGCATGATCACAAGGATCAGAGTTCAGATCTAGGCATGTGTATAAACAAGATGGGCATACACATGGATATAAACAGCACGTGTGTAAACATGTTATACACATGTATAAACAAGCTAGGCATACATATGTATATAAACAGCATATGTATAAACATATTATATACATGTGTATAAACAAGTCTGTAACTCTAGCCTTGAAAAGCTGATGCTTTCTTCAGGCCTCCACAAAACACAGGCATGTGCACCCACACAAACATGTGCATACACTGAGATACATAAAAATAAAGAGAAAAGTAAACAGCGCTCTCTCTTCTGGCTTCAAATATACTACCACTGATGTCTGCAGTGAGAACTGCGTGTTGATGCCACACTGACTGAACTTTCTGCAGCAGGCTACAAACTGGTAGGAATTGGCTCCAGGATGCATCACAGACCTCAGCCAATGCAAGGCACATGCCTGAGAAGAAGATTGGGGCCGTTCTCTGAGAATCACATGCAGCTCAGGAGATTGCATGGACATTTCAAACACTTTCTGTTGTTACAATTAACCTAGTTGGTGGTAAAGCCAGACATAGAGCACATTCATAACCTTGAAATTTCTAAGACAGGATACAGAAGCAACTAAAACAGTGGGCTTTACCAAAATCAAAACTACTGCTCATCCAAAAATACTAGAGCTGGGGCATACAGACACATCTGTGGTCTCGGCAACTCAGGAGGCTCACTTGAGCTCCATAGTTTGGAGGCCAGTCTGGGCGGCATGTGACCAGTCTCAAGTAAAATCACAAAGCACACCCATGAAGAAGAGTGACAAACCCCAGAGCAGAAACACTGGCAAAAAGCATCCACTTCCACTGTATGAAGGATTGCTCAACTCAATGAGGAAAACAAATCTTTCCCAGTAAAAACCAGGAGACAACCTCCACTTCAGTCATGGGAAAGCACATGGAGAAACTCTTGACACTGTCCATCTCCAAGGAGAATCTAAGGAAAAGTCACCACACTGTCCAGGACCATTGGGAAAGTGGAAGATTGTACCCCTCCACAGGCACCTTAAACTGAAGTTTTCTTAAACTGAAGCCCTATGACAATAATCACCAATGACAGCCCCAAACTGCAAAGAATCCAATGTCTAAAATGGGGGTTCATGCTTACAAGGGAGTATTATGTAACAACAAAAAGGAAAGCCGGCTGACAAAAAAGCACAAATGCATCAAAGACAGCCTCACTCTATCCACGGGCCTCTGGGGAGATGGTACTGCCGGGGATGCAGAGCTGACAGCATCAGGGAAGACAAAGAAGGATGGGGCTCCTTGCTGGAATGATAGAGATGTCTGTGCCTCCCAGAAACACACATCTAAAACGGTGTGCACTCTGTACAGAAACTGCTGTCCGGACACCAAGCCACCTGAAGTGAGCCAACACATGGGCTAGAAGTCAGCAGGGGTAAGAAAAAGAAACAGGGGCACAAAGCTTGGAAGTGAGTTAATAAATGTCAACAAGAAAAGAATTCAAGTGGGAAGTACAAAGGTCCAAAGTGGTAAAGACCCTGCTGAACAGTGGATGGAGAACATGCCTGGGAATGGGTAAGGACTCTGGAATCCCAGCAGTATGGTAGGGCAGGACACTGTCCCTAGCAGCATGGTGTACCAGGCTGTTGAGGCAAGGTGAACTTGGTAACATGGCTTGGACAGCACTGAGTATCAGGAGTTGGATCTTCCCTCCTTCCAACCCCAGGATGCCTAGCACTCAGCTTCCCCGAGGACAGAGAGCTGTCTCACCACCTCCCAGGGAAGGAAGAAGAACTGAAACTCAACCAATGCCAAAGTGAGGGGGATGGATTCCACCCCCACCCCACCATCGCCACACTCCAGGCCAACTCTGAAGGACACACGCAATTGAAAGGGGACATTTCAACAGTTTTAGATGGGAGAAGATTACTATCCCCTGTAGAAACTGCTGAGACTCAGGTAGCGGAAAAAAACGAGAAAGAAAAATTGACAAAAGACACGAACAGGAATTTCACTAACAAGGAAGTACAAATGGTCTAGATTCACAATCAGAGAAATTCAAACTAAAACCACAACACTGTTTCACACCCACCAGCTTGGCAAGACTGCAAGGCAGTGAGGATTCTCACCCTGGTGCTGGGGGCCGGAGCTGGCAAAACTGCTTTAGGAAGCAACTGAATAGTAACACTGAGTGAACACACACCCACACCTCTAAATCCTCCTACTTGGCAAAACACGTTCAAGGCAGTCCTGCCTGCCCCAAGGACAGGCATGCACCCAGGAGAGAGGTAAGAGAACCTCCTCTGCAGTGGCAATGGCAGATTTGTAATTGGGCAAGAACCTGACAACATCCCTTAACAGATGCCTGGGTGTCATCAGTCCAAGGGAATACTACGCAGCAGTGACACATCAAAGGCCACCAGCACAGATGCAGCTCACAAAACTAAAGACTTGACCAAAGCCAGAACGAACAGTGGAAAGAACTCAGAGAACACAATCATGATCCTGTTTGCAGACAGTGCACACAGGTGGTGTGAGGGTAAGTGCACAGGAGGTACATGTATCAGCAGAGCAGAGAAGGACACAGGACTGAGAACAGGCAGCTCTGTACTGAGACTACATCCTTTCACACACAGAACATCTGGTCCACATGACCAAGGCCCTCATTACTCCAGAGACAGTCTCTCACCTCTGTCCAGGACAAATCCCAGAGCACCCCAGCATCTGCGGCTCCTCATCCCAGATGCCCCAACCTTCCCTGACCCTGCTTTCTTCTATAGAAAGAGGGTATTCTAGGTGCTGCAAGAACAGAGACTAGAGCAGGCATGATGGAGCATGCCTATAATCCCTGCACACAGGAGACAGAGGCAGGAGGATGGAGAATTCAAGGCCACCCAGGGCTATAAAAACAAATTCAAGGCCATCCATGACTCAAAGCAAAACCCCGTCTCAAAAAAACAGTCCACCTGGTCAGGTGCTGGTGGTGCACACCTTTAATCCCAGCACTTGAGAGGCAGAGGCAGGGGGATCTCTATGAGTTCAAGGCCAGCCTGGTCTACAAAGGGAGTTCCAGGACAGCCAGAACTACACAGAGAAACCCTGTCTCCAAAAACCAAACAACAACAACAAAAGTCCACCTTTAGAGGAAAAATGAAATGACCTCTGTCTTAGGTGAGTGTGGGGCATGCACCTGTAACTGTAGTTCTAACTACAGTGGGTCACAAAAGCCTAGGAGTTAAAGAACAGCCTCAGCACCATAATGAGATTCAGTGTCAAAAAAAAAAGAAGAAGAAGAAGAAAGAACAGGGGAAGAGGAAGGAATGAGAGAGAGAGAGAGAGAGAGAGAGAGACCCCCCACTTGGCTCTCATTTAAGGAACTCAGGGGCTGCTAAAAGAATACAAGGACCAGTGTGAAGTGGGATACTCAGAGCAACGATTTAAAGAGACAGAAATAGAGTGGAAGGGTCCAACATTGGGAGATGCTCCCAGTGAGACAAATGCTGGCCCTCAGGTCTCGGTCCTCCAGATGCTACACAGGTCTAGGAATTGTGTTCATTATTCATCTTTCCTTTCCCAAAGGTACAGCCTAGACCCAAAAGGGAAAAGCCACTGTCCCGTGCCCTCTGTACCCCAACACCACACTCAGGGAGCCACAGGCCAACCTGAAGTTCACCTGCAGTAAAGAACCTCCCGCTCCCTAGCATCTCTCTACTTAGCTCACCTCCCGCCCCCGCCCCGAGGCACACTGTCCAGGTTCTGTACCTAGAAGGCTCTTAGGTGACAAGCCTACTTTCCCTGTCTTCCCAGAGGGGAAGCCTGCAGCGCCCTCAGCCTAGTGTTTAGAGTTCCTCTTTTCCTTTACTAGCTGAGGCTCCTGAGTAGGATCCAAGAAATCACAAAAGTTTCAAGCTGGGCAGAAGAATGGGAAGCTGTAGGTCCACATAAAGATAGGTGTTCACAGCGTCCGCCCGGTGGGTAAATCTCGTCTAGTCCTTTCCATGGAGCGAGTGGGAGGGCGCCTACCCAGGGGAGGAAGGCCAGGCTTCTGCAACCGTAAAATTAACAGCTCCAAGCAAAGAGTCAAGCGGACTCCCGTGCACTCTCCACAGCTCCCGGCACACGGCCGACAGGTGAAGAGAGAGCAGACCCGAGATCCGCGGGGCACAGCAGAGGCAACAGTGGCGTGTCCTGCGAGCCTCAGGCCCAGGCCTCTGGGGTGTGACAGTGCCGCTGCACGCGGGAGGAGAGCGGTGGCACCAGCGGAGAGAGAGCTCGACCGCCTGAGGTTCCTGAGCTCCGCTGCGGACAGCCCCGCCCGGGACGCAGGTGTCAAGGTGCGGGCAGAGCACCGTACCCGCGAGGCCCGCTGCCCCGCCCCGGCCCTCGCCTCGCTCTCGCCCGCGCGCGCTTCGGGGCGAGGGGTCCCGGCCCGCGGGCAGGTGCGCGCGGACAAAGCGCAGCGCGGGGGCGTACCTGGGCACGCAGCTGGGGCTGGAGCCGTCCACCTCCCAGGTGGCGAACAGGTTCATGGGCACCGGGGTGTTGAGCGCTCCGGGCGCGCCGGGCAGGCCGAGGCGGCCCCGCTCGGCCATGGCGCCGGCCCCGCCGTCCCTCGGCGGCCTGGGGCTGCGCCGGGCCGCGGGAGCGCGGCGGGCGGGCGGGCCGGGCGCGCGGAGGGCGGCGGCGCGGTCACATGGCGCCGGCGGCCGGGCGGGAGTCGGGCAGGCCCGCGGGCGGTGTCCGGGCTGTGCCCGCGCCCCGCCCCCTACCGCTCCGCGCTGCCTATTGGCCGGCAGGGCAGGGCTCGCGCGGCACACCCAATCACTGCCTACCGGAAGTGAGGCGCGCGCCTCAGGGCGTCTCCGGCGCCCAGCCGCGGGAGCGAGCGCGCGCGCGCGCCTGCGCACAGGCTCAGCCCTCCCAGGCAGGGACCGGGGGCAAGCGGTGCGATGGCTACCCGAGTGGCCGGGTCAGCGAGCCCACACGCTCCCTGCCGCTGCCGCGGGACGTGGGCCTGAGCACATGCTCATGTACCCCGGTGCCTCCTGTCCCTTGCCATCCTGTGTGTTCGCGCGTGGGACCCCAGGGCCTCCGGGCTCCTCTCGTACTCTGCAGGCCCCACCCACTCTTATCCCTTGAGTTTCAGCCACCATCTGTCCCCCCTGGCTGCCCCAATGCAGCAGCCTCCTCCCACCCCAGCTTCCTACTTTCAGCAGTGCTTTGTTTATTTACTTTAAGTTTTTCTCAAAACCATCATAACAGATATTTGGTACAGGGGGCCTTCTGCCTTGCTCACAGTGAACGGGTAACTCGGGCTGATAGGGGGGCGGGGAGAGGGGGGACGGTCAGACTGCTCCCTGGGTCTAACAGGCGGGGAAGTCCAGGCATGGCCTTGGTAAGGCCGGCTAGGTTCTGGGGCTCAGGGAGAGGCCCCGTCCCTCCTCTCTCCTTTTGGCTGTCTTTGGTCAAAGTCAACAAATTTAGGAAAAAGCTTTTCTGGCATGTCTGGTTTCTTTGTATCCACCGCTTTACACAATTGCCTTTCTCCCTCTGGGTCCCATGTCCTATTATCTACAAGTAATTTTATTGAAACAGTTCTAACCCAAGCCAGTTTGACCTGGCTGTCCCTTCTTGCCCTTCAGGTTTACCCTCAGCACCCCTGCTTTCTGCTTTTCT